>NC_056750.1:45114227-45249227 GCF_019279795.1 Protopterus annectens
ATGCATAGTTTCAGGCCACTATTTATCAGTGTACACTTATGCATTTTCTATGCAGCTTTTTAGGGTAACTTGTATAGTATGGGGTATAGGACCTGTGTACTATGGAGCTATCCTAAGTTAGCAACACAACAGGCTACTTATGGAACCTCATTACCACAGAACGATGCAAGTTCTATAATGCTGAGACATTATTTTGGTAATCTAGTGAAAACATGTCTTCTGTGTTAGTTACAGGTATACTTTGCTTTTCAAAATCTTATGTTTCAGTAAGAAATATTCCACTTTGAGCATGTGAAAAGGTGGCAACCATCTTGTAGACTCATCTCCAGACAACTGCATTTAAATATGGTGTGGAAACTGTTGCTGCTCAGTAGCATTGAGTTGCACATTTAGGCAGCAGAAGGCTTTGTGAACTGGGCAAACCCACTTTGCAGGCTTGCATACAAGGCAACATACATGTGAATCCAGCATGTCTTTTTGCATATGTAATCCAGGTGTAGCAAAATGCTACAAATGATTACTTATTCAGAGTTTTTTTTAAATTTCTTTGGATAGGTAATTTTACTAAACTTCTAAATGAGAGTACTAGAAAATGTACTTAACCTTTAGCATAGGCTTCATCACATTTTATATCCTTTTGAACCCTGTGCCAGATGTTACAGATAAAGTGGTGTATTATTATCGAAGGAAAGAAACTGTCATACTAATTTTCTTATTTGGTCTGTGCTGTCAGGACCTAATTTGCTTACACCATACTATCAGAAATGTTTACAGTAGGATCATATCACAAAACATGCAGAGCTTATCTATGGAATAAGCTGAATGTAAATAAAAAGTATTTTACAGGTTCATGGGTGAATATTAGGTTATCTGCTTTTGTGGGCCATTCTAAGCCTAGCCATTTAGTCCATTTGGTATTAAAAAATTGCCCTGTCCTTTTCCCAAATCTGTATCTATATACTATCCATAAGATAGTGATTATGTCTAGGGTCATGCCATAGGGAATTTATAGGGACTGGGGGACAGAGAGATTTATGTGCTGCCCCTGTCCATTAATAGGACAGGGGGCAGCCTTAGGGCAAATTTGCTATTGCCTATCCATAGATGCAAGTTACATTTGAATAGTGATAAATAATGAGCTTTATTTTACGTGATGGAAAATCTGTTCCATTGGAGTGATATTTCCTGAGAAATGCACCTGTCCCTCCATAGTGTTCTGTTAAAGTTGCAAACAGAGATCAGGTCCCTGGATTGAGTATTTCTGGTACCATTTGACTTGTAGTCGTGCAACAGGTTGATGAGTACTGGGTCGGAGGATGCCTTATATACTACGCACAGGTCCCCTCTTAGCTGTCTGTAACAGACCGAGTATAGCAACAGTGCTTTAAGGCATTCCTGCAGGACAAGTGTTTTAGGCCTTGTATTTTTTTTTTGTGAGAAACCTCTGAAGGTGTTTAAGTTGTTGCATGTGGTTCACCAGATGCATGCCAAAGGGGGCATTATACTCAATGACTGACGTAATGAGGGCAGAGTAGAGGGTAACAATAACATCTTTGGATCTACAAACTATCCCTCTGCTTATAAGCTACATGATATAGAATAGCTCACTGTCCATATATGTTCCTAAGTCCCGAACAAGAGTCAACTCTCAGGGGCATATTTTAACTGTGGTAGTTTCCTGTGGAAGTCGATTTCCCAAAGGATATTATAATGCACTTTTTGGCGTTTAGTTATAGTCCATGACTCTGGCATCAGTTATTTGTTTGGGACAGGCTTTCCTGTAAGATGGCTGAGTCATCTGGAGATTTGATAATTGCTCCTAACTGGCTATCATCCACAAACTTGGAGAGCCAGATACACTGGGTGTTTGCCTCTACTTTTCAGACATAGATGCCAAACAGGAGATTTTCCAGCACTGAGTCCTGTGGGACTCCACTGATGACTGGTCTTTTTGTGGCAGTAGTGTAGAATAGTGTGTGTGTGTGTGTGTGTGTGTGTGTGTGTGTGTGTGTGTGTGTGTGTGTGTGTGTGTGTGTGTGTGTGCGTCATATCTTTAAGAAGCGTTTTAAGGTCAACACATGCATATAAATAGCAAGCAGATGCCAACTTCAATGCCATTTTGAGAGTGCAGCCAGAGAGTGAGCATGTATGAGTGTAGTATCTAGTGTGTTTATAAGTTTACCTAAGTTAAAGTTATTAAGCCTCAATCCTCATGTGTTTGTATGGATTCACTTTATAACCTCGAAATACTGAAATATCGAATTTCAGTATCTCGAGACTATAAAACCAAATCCACAAAACACCGATACAAAAACCCCACAAAATTCGCAACACTGAAAAAACGCACACACTATACCACACATACACCACAACACCCACATCACAACATAAACAAACAAAACTACACACATACACAACTCATACACACATAAGCAGGGGGCAAGCCCCCCTGCACCCCCCACACACCCCCTACTTATATATACTAACTCCGAGATCGCACAGACACAAAACAAAAGCCAACTCACACACGCTCATTCTCCGACCCCTCACACACACATCAAACACATCAGCACACTCACACACACTCTAACTCCCACTCAAAACCCTTAGAAAACACTTACCTGACATAACACCTACATCCACACACGGCACCGTGCACCATCAAAACACAATCCCGGCCATTACGCAGCGTAAAGTCATAACTGTGAATTCGACATATATTCGAGTTTGCGATTATGACCCTTCGCTATTTTTAACATTCGGCTTTATAGTCTCAAGATACTGAAATTCGACATTTCAGTAATTTGAGGTTATAAAGTGTTTCCGTTTGTACATAATAAAGCTGCTTGAATAGAACCCACAAAGACTCATGTATTTTATCCCGATTGAATGAGCGACATGGTGTCAGAACCCAGATTCCAGAGACTGCTTTTCAGAGCTATGAGGTACAAAGTTAACAGTGAAGGTAAACTAAGAGAAACAAGCATGAAAAAGGGCCAGAAATGAACTAAAGGTAATGAAAACTTGCACAAATTATTTTATAAAAAAAATAAATAAAAGGAGTATTACAAGGGCACAGACCACATTATTAAACAAGTGAGAGGCACAAAAGGTTTATTAACTAAACTAAATGTTTAAAGTTAAGATATTTGATAAAACAATTATCAGAAAAGCACATAAGGAGTTTGGAATTACCTCGGAATTACAAAATGAGTATGTTTAAAGCAAAATGGGCTTGTTTAGAGTAAAATGAGCGCAAGAAAAGTATAATGGGCATCTAAAAAGATTAAATGAGCAAATTGAATATAGTAAGGGCAAAAAGGACAGATTAAGCATAAATAAAGCAAGACAACTGCATGTTTTTTTGGCAAAATACTGTGTTTTGGCATAACCAAAACTTATTATTATATCCAGGGCATAACTAGAGTTATTTGAAGTATCTCAGTGTGTAAAGTGCTTACAGTGTGTGTGCTTATTTCTCTGCATTTATTCTGAAGAGTTTGTGTGCAACATGAAACAATTTCATGAAGTACAGTCAAAATACAGCCATTTCCAAAAGTTTCTTGTCTATTCACAAAGTGCTGCCATTACAGAGTGTTTCTTGCACTGTAAAGAGTTATTTGGCAAAGTACAGCCATTTTGGGAAAGTTTCAGTGTGCTGTGCACTGTTTGTTTGCAATGTGCAGTTACTTTGAAATGTTTCTTACTCTGAGCTTCTATTTTCACAGTGCAGTTATTTTGAAATGTTTCTTACATTGATGATAAGTCACTTTTACAGTACAGTGATTTCAAGAGTATTACAGTGCCAGAGAGACGTATTTGGCAAAGTTCAGTTATTCAGAGGCTTGCTGTGCTATTGGAAGTAGCTACAAATACTGGCATATGCATATATGTGTATGTGTTCATGCATACTTGCAAAAGCCTTCAGTGCAAGGGTGCCCGCAGGCAGGTGCAAGGGGGTGCACTTGCACCCCCCTGGAATCGGCTGACTAGATCTTTTCCAAAAAAGTTTTTTTTTTTTTTTTTTATATATGTGCGTTCTTCTTTAAGAAGATAGTGCATTCTTCTTTAAGAAGTCTGTGCTAACAGCACAGTCGCGGGCGGGCGTGCTGACATCATCGCTGCCGCTCATGAGATGATTTAGAGGTTTGAGAGCGGGAACTTAGACGGATTATTCGAGCGGGAACGGAAGATGGGACCCGAAACTGAATACTTCAGGTAGAGCGTGACGCGGGGGTGCCTACGGTCTTCTTCTCTGCAAAAAAAGTAAAACTTTATCTAACTTAAAAGCAAAACTTTATCTAACTTTCCGCAGGTGTGTGTGTGTGTGTGTGTGTGTGTGTGTGCGTGTGTGTGTGTGTGTGTGTGTGTGTGTGTGTGTGTGTGTGGGGGGTGTTACAAAACATTTCGGACTTTCTCCAAATGGTCGGAAGGTGTGCGATTGGGGAATTTGCCTCCGACGGTATCTGTGCGAGAAAAGGAATTTTGATTAAAAGCAAATGGATCCATCCTATACGCATCTCTCTCCGTTTATCTGTGTGCATTTCCAAAATCAGTGAATTAGCATGGGTCACTGGCACAATACAAAATGCAATAGTACTATATACAAAGTGCATGATTTGCACACCAGGATTTGATATTAGATCTACAGAATGACAAAGTAAAGTAAATGTATAACCCTGCAATTTATCTAACTCCCTCCGGGCAAAATATTGTGGGTTGAATATCAACAACAGTACACGTTAATACTAGTCATTTGGAATCTAATAATGTACTATTTTGTAGGTCAATAAAGGGGTTAGGAATCAACATACAGCTGGAAATCAGGGACAGTTGAAAGCAATACAAGAGAAGAGCACGATTACAAACGTGTTAACCTGGGTTCTGGATTTGGTACACTTAGTTGCAGAACAGGAATAATAACACAGGCACTGCTGGCTTTACTCCTGACTTCCAGGCGTCATCTGACGCTTTGTTGTGTACTCACTCTTGACAAAATGTTTGCTTCCTGGTGCTTAAAAATTAAGATAATTTTCGCCGATGGGAGGTCGACGTAGCACCAGTTTTAATATTTGTTTTTCAGAATGAGTAGAAGGCACTGGGCACAGGAGCATGACATTACATTACAGTCATGTACTACAGCTGCATCAATTAATCGATTAGCTGAGTTACAACCCCGCACGCGTGTTCAGGCTCAGTGTTGTCGAGTTACCTAATGCCTAAAACACAACACACAATTAGCTAAGCTTTACTGTATCAATGCAAACAAGGCCACAGCCCCATAAAACATTTAGCACTGTTTAAAGGTGTTTGCCAAGATGGCATTTCAAGCCTTAATGTCCTGACTGAAGATCTGGTTTCTAAGTGAACAATATCTGACAGGAATATTAACATATTTTGCTGGGTAATACAAGTATTTAGTCTTTATTTGTTATTGTAGAGAGGTGTGTGTGTGTGTGTGTGTGTGTGTGTGTGTGTGTGTGTGTGTGTGTGTGTGTGTGTGTGTGTGTGAAATGCCCCAGGTGTACATGGTGGTGGGTAGAGAATAAGGCTTGAACCCTGTACCTTGGGCCCAAGTGGCAAGAGCCTGAATTCCCTACCCACCACCATTTGTAAAAATGTTGCAGGATTTTCCCTCATATTTTTTCTGTTCCTCATAAAATCTGTGGTTTCTGCATTTGTGTCCTTGTTGCCTGACAGCTAAATGTTATCTGCTTTTATTTTTGGCTGTCTGTAGTGTTTCTCCCTGGGCCTCTGCTAAAAAATTAGCTTTTTTTTTTCAAAGTCAGACTTTCCTGGTTAATAAATGTTAAAAAAATGGACACATTTCAATATCGGACTTCATATTCTTCAGAAAGTGTATGGTAACAAAAGCAAGCTTTTATTCTAGCAATTTTCTAAGTGTACAAGATGGATATTTGAAATGTATCCCTGTGTTTGGGACTGTATTCCTCCCCATTATTGGCTTCATCCAGGTTTGGTGCTAGGGTTGAGAGTTATGGTAAGAACTGAATTCACTGAATATGTTTGGGGGCTGTATTAACCCAGTATTAGCTTTGTTCAGGTATTTATTGGCTTCATCCAGTTTTTTTGCTAATGTTGAGAGCTATGGTAAGAACTGATTTCACTGAAAATGTTTGGGGGCTATATTCTCTCATTACTGGCTTTGTCCGGGTGTTATTTGCTAAGAGGTTGAGAGCTATGGTGAGAACTGAATTCACTGAATGTTTGGTGGTTGTAGTCACCCATTATTGGCTTTGTTCAGGTCTTTTGTGCTAAGAGGTTGACAGCTGTGCTATGGTGAGAACTGAATTCACTAAATGGTAAAGTTTCAGTCTTCCTCTTTCACAAAACAGCTGATTTGGCGTAGTGGTATGTTGCTTTGACTGTTTTGCATGGGGTCCCCTGGGTTCAAGATGTGGCAGTGAAATGTATGGTGGTAACGCAGCATTTTATTCTAGCAACTTTCAAACATTATACAAGCAATGTTTAAAATGTGTCCCTGGTTTTTGGCCTTTTGCCCCCCCCCCCAATAAATTTCGTCTTTTTCCAGATTTCTTGTGCTGCAAAGTTCAGAGATACAGCTGAGTGTCTAGTAGATTTTACAAGGAGCTGAGAGCTGCAGGGGAGCAAAAGTTTAGTGCTGCTTATGTTTAGTCTGCTTGCATTGTTAATAACACAACAGATAGTGTACTTGCTTTAGATGCTGAAGGCTGTGGGTTCTACTCCCACAGTAGGTAAATGCATTGCTAATGCTGTATTGTGTTATAAAGGGGGTGGATGCTGCAGTCCTTTTGGCAAAGATACCTAGTAACTATGAACCTGTTAACAGTTTGCTATCCATTCTCTATTGCTGTATTACTAGCTTTTCATTTTTTTACTGCATGCAACAAAGGCAATTTATTCTTCAAGGGTAACAGGCACTTTATTTGTAGATTAAACAATGACATATAAAGTGTTTGCTAGCAGCAACCTCTATTAGTTACATATTTCTTCAATGTGGATTTTACTACAGAGATTGTGTATTTTTTACTGATACTGGTGGACTTGAGTAGACTTTTTATGATGGAAATGTTCTGAATTGGGCAATTTTGTCATTGGTGGATGCTTTTTGTTTCTTTGTTTACTGGAAAAATTTTCAAAACAATAAATTTAAAATGCCCTTTAACAACTGTACTGTATTGTACAAGGAATATAATGTAATACAGTCAGGAAGGTGTATCAAAGAGCATGTGTATGTTATGTTCGAGGGGCCTATGATTTTGAAGACAGCCCAGAGTTAATATTTGCAATTGGCAAAATGTATTTTCTCTGAAAGTGGGTTTCAGTGCTGTTTCAATGCATGTGAGTTTCAAGGGCAGAGAAGTTTTAATGTTAGTCTATTTTCATTGAGACTGCATTGCTTTAACAGATATGTATTAGGGTTTGTGCTGTAAAATGCAAAATAAAACTTTCAAATGAAATCCTAAATCATCGCAGAAGTAAAGCAGTATGCACATTAGTGTTTATGGTAAATGGGGCAAAATAACCAAGGAATGGGACATTGGAATGGCTGCAGGGGGGGAGGCTCCATTTGACCATGATTTTGTGAGGGGGGGGGGTATCAAACTCAGACAGCCCCGGTTGAACTATACCTCTCAGTTGTCCATATCTTTGCAGAATTAATAGATATTTGCTGCTTATTTTTGGTTTGTTCCTCATAAAATTTGTGGTTTTCTAGAAAATCATTTAGGAATGAAGCCATTAAATGACAGACACTGAGTTTCAGATGTCATAACCTTCGGAAAAATGCATGCTAATGCAAGACTGTCTAAGTTTTTATACAAGAGCAATTTTTAGTAGTGTTTGTATGTTCCCCAATATATTTGGCCTTGTTCAGATTTCCTGCATTAAGAGGTTGAGAGGTACGTGCAAATCACTTTGTAGATTAGGAATATCCAAACATTTCAATTGTCCCCAATTCTGGCTCAAAATGTTGCTCTCCCCTAATAATCCCTCCTCCAAAATGGCAATTTTGGAAGAAAATGTGGAGGGTTTACAATAATAACTGTAATGATCAGTTATAGATTACCTTTATTTCAGAAATGCATGTGGATGCTCTTATTTTGTTAGCTGCTTCAAGTTAACTGTTAATATTAAAAAGGTGTCCCTTTTTTGACAGGTATTTTTGCATCACATTTTGGTCTGTTTGTCATAAAATTGTGGTTTCTGGCAAATTAGTGGCAAGTCATTAAAGATTGAAGTTAGAAAATAATGGCAGACATTTGAGTTTCAGATTTTATACCCTTCAGAAAATTTGTACTAATGCAAGATCTACCTGTTCTATTAAGTTAATAAGAGCAATATTTAAAAATTGGCCTTATTTTTGGGCCTGCGTCCCACTTCTAGTTCTATGTATGGCTTTGTCCAGATTTCTTGCTCTGAAGTTGAGAGGTAGGAGTGTCAGCCATCACTGTCAGCCAGAGACATTTCAAGTTATGACATACTTATTGCACCCCAGCCCCCATTTTAGTCGCTCGGGATGTGTCCAAGGAAGGCAAGAAGCAGTTATGCAGTAAGTGTGCAGAGTATTCCCCCATCCAAGGTAGATCACAAATACGACCGTAGCTTTTCATCTGTCCTTGATTTTGCAAAATGTTCTGGTTTTCTATCAGATTTTTATACTGTTGATTTATGCTTATTATTATTCAGGAACTGCATGCTATCACAGTGTCCTGTTGCTCTGTTTAAGTAGCCATGGTTTAATGAACATCAGGTAAGCTTGTCGGAGATTGTAAGATGCAAGTAAGCTTTAGTAAGCTTGTCGGACATTGTAAGATGCAAGTAAGCTTTAGTAAGCATATTGTTAAAGAATTGCCAGCATTGAAAGCCTTTTCGTTGTTGCCATGCAGAGAATATTTACATAGCTAGATAATGTATAAGCCTTGGGTATTGAAATGCATATGACAGTATTTGTAATAAAAGGACAGGATTACAGTATTTTCAGAAGCTCATTACATTTTATTGGAGACCAGTGTCTTATAGCAGTGTCTGTGTGTTAGTACACTTGTAGTTGGGTGGCTTTAATGGTATATGGTAAATAAGCATTGCTACCTTACTTAAAAGCCAAGCCCTGCAACAACTAGCTCCACACTGAAGTCAAAACACAATAGCTCTGGTGGGTAAATGTACTCTGTAGTAATCAAAAAAAGGCAAATGTTTGAAATAACTACAGCTTATGTGCAAACACAATAGGTAGTGATGAAACAATGCTCTGCTAAAAATGCTTTAATGGTCCACATTGCTGAGCTGCAATCACTAGCTACCAGGATTTCACCCACTTCAGATCAAGCACGGTGCCGTTCAGTGCAACCTTCCCAGAATTAATTCAAGTCTGACCAGAATTATTTGGTGTGTGTGTATAAGAGGGAGGTAGCATACCCCTCAGCTGTCCAGATTTTTGCCCCATATTCCTCTTAAAAAGGATTGAAGTTGCTAAATAATGAGACATTTCAGTTTTAGATGTCATGTCATTTAGAAAAATGCATACTAACACATCCTGTTACTCTTGCAATTTTCTAAGTTTCTGAGAGCCGTATTTATAATCTGTCCCTATTTATTTTAGGCTTTGTCAAGATTTCTTGCACTAAGGGTGAGGCCTTGAGGGGTGTGGTATCTTTGTAAGAGAGAGAGAAAGTGAAATGCCCAAGTTAGAGTTAGCAGGTGGAATTTTCAAGTGCATTTTCAAGGAACTGTGAGTTTTAAGGGAAGCAAAGTTCACTGCTGCTCATGCCAAGTCTATTTACAATGTGCAACCATTTTCTTTAGCAAATGGTATCTCTATTGTGGTATAAAGTTTTAAAGCTATGTTAGTAGCACCACAAGTAGAATACTTGCATCTTAATGTAAAGGCTTGAGGTTCTATTCCTACAGCATATACATTTGTATGCTGCAGTCCTCAGGATGTCCTCCTTTGGATGAGATGCCTAATAACTATGAATCTGTTTTTCAGCTTGTCATCCATTTTCTATTGCAATATACCAGCTTACCATTTTTTAATTTAACCTAGGCAATTTATTCTTTGACGGCAGCAGGCACTGAATTTGTAGATGAAACACTGAAATATACAAGTGTTGCTGTATAATACAAGGGATATAATTCAATTATATATTATAATTAATACAATCAGGTAAATCAAATAATTTTTGCATGGCCCTAACGGTGTGCAAGGAGCCTATTGCTTAAACAGTTCAAAGGTAAATAACCTGCCACTGGCCAGATGCATTTTCTTTGAATGTGGGTTTCAATGCCGTTTCATTGAATGTGAGTTTCAAAAGTAGAGAAGCTTTAATGCCAAGTCTGTTTTCATTGTAAGACTATTGCTTTGTTTAGGTTTAGTAAATGTCTCGGTGTTTGGGCTATAATGTTTGAAATAAAAGTTGTAAATTAAATCCAACTGCCTGTAATCATTGTAGAACTAAAGCATAACACAGTATGCACACAGATTTGAACAGTGTCTACAGTAAATGGGGAGAAATAGCCAAGTAATGGGACACTGGAATGGCTGTGTGGGCTGGGCTTGGGGTGGGTGGACTTGGGCGGGGCTGTGTTGGCAGGGGGCGGGGTGAGCTATGTGGGTTGGGGCTCTGGGTTTGCACCCCCCTGCAAAAAATCCTGTGGGCTCCCTTGCTTCAGTGATATGTGTTAATATGGCAGATGGATTTCAAAAACTGTCACCATTGGTGTTTGATCCGAATATTGTAGAGAATTGGATAATATTTGAGCAAGAGTACAAGATTTTTATACAAGCAGCTTATTCTGACAGAGATGCATGCACCAGGGCATTCATTCTGTAAAACCTAGCTGGGTCAGAGGCCGTTGTAAAGGTGCGTTCATTTGTGTATGCACCAGTAGTATATGAGGGAGAAGGTGAAAAATGTCATATTGTTGTACAGGCTGAATCAAGGGAAGACCCCGAGTGTTTGAAGCGCAAGTTCAGGGAAATGTGTAACCCCCCCCCCCCGACAAATATTAAATTAGAGAGGTATTTGTTTTACACAACAGATCAAAAACCAGGGGAAACTTTTGCAGCTTACGTTACTGACATGAGAAATAAATCTGAAGTGTGTTGGTTTGGTGACTTAAAATATAGTTAATGAAGGACAAGCTTACAGAAAGGCACACAAGTATGCTTGCAAGCATAAGAGCATGGTTTCAGCAGGCTCCAGAGCAAATGTAGACAGCATGCAACATATGGCTAGCAGAAGCAGGCCTAGGTAAAAAGTACAGTTGTGTACCTACCATAAATGTAGATGTTCGAGTGTATTCACTGTTGCAGTCATTACACTTGGGTTATCCTGCTGGCAGGCTATCCGCAGTTGGCCCGAATTCCAAAGTCCTGGTCTGGTGTCGGTTGCTGCCGCCTCTTCCCTGATGTCAGTGCGCCAGGGGTATAAAAGATGCAGCTGATGCCATTTTCTTCACTTTTTCTTGCCCCAGATATCAGGTGCCCCCAAAAGGGTAGGCTAAAAATTCTGCTTATAAAAAGCATGCACTAACATAAACATTACCTTCATCTACAAGCAAATACACCACATAGGTTGTATAGAATAGAGAAGTACAGATAAGTCCCAGCAATGAAAAGGGGGGTGGAGGGAGGGTAACCTGGACTGCAACAGTGAATACACTCGAACATCTACATTTATGGTAGGTACACAACTGTACTATGTTCATCGTGTTTCACTGTTGCAGTCATTACACTTGGGTTGTATCCCAAAGCTGAGGTTGGGTGGCTGGGCCTAAATAGAATTAGGAGTGGCTATAAGGCCCTGCAGAACTGCAGTGGCAAAGCCTGCTTTGGATTTAAAATAAAGAGGTAAGTGGTAGTGCTTTGTAAAAGTGTGCACTGAAGTCCAAGTTGCAGCCTCCAAAATATCCTTGGTTGGTACTCCTCTGAGGAAGGCTGCTGAAGTGGCTGCTGCTCTGGTAGAATGTGGCCTAATGCCCTTAGGCACTGATTTGCCATGTTGTGAATGGCAGAAACGAATGCAGTGGCCTATCCATTTTGAAATAGTCTGCTTTGAAATAGCCTTTCCTTGTGATCCTGCAGCATATGCCACTAAATGTTGCTCAGTCTTTCTGAAAGCTTTAGATTTGTCCTGTGTATGTCCAAAGAATGCAGAAGTCTCTCCCCTTTATTCTGTGGGTTTGGATAAAAGGTAGGCAAATGAATAGTTTGGTTAAGAGCCACACTGGACACTGTCTTAGGCATAAATGTTGGGTTTGTCCTTAGAGAAACCCTGTCTGGATGGAAAATAATAAAAGGTTCCACAGCCATTAATGCCTGTAACTCTGAGACTCTTCTTGCTGAAGTTATTGCTAGGAGCAGAGCTGTTTTCCATGATAAGAACTTTATGTCGGCTGTATTGGCTGGCAAAAAACACAAATGACACAAACCGGTAAAGCACCACGAAAACTGCAGCTACTTCTCGACCGCCCCAAAAAATGTATAATTCGCTAAAGATGTTACAAAACGCAGTCACATAAATAATTCCACCATGAATGCTAGACTGGAAAGAACTCCAATAAAGCGTATGCACAGTCTCCAAATGAATAATCCACACGATAATGTCTCGAACGAACAGCCAATCTTTATTATGATAACATGTAGTTAAGCACTTTTCGTCCTGCTGAGTGTCGGGACTTCTTCAGACTAACCAGAATACAATTTAAAAAGCATTTAAATAGCCGGTTTTGGCGCCAAAAAAGAACGCCGTAACCAGGCAACTATCAACATTATCTAAAACAGGCAACAACAACGATGACACGTAGATGGCAACTAAATATTACTAAACCATAAATATTACATTTTAAATTGTATAGATGCAATCACTAAGGCTACACTAATGGTCTGTCTAGTAAAAATACTGCAAAACGTAATAATAATAGTGCAAATAATAATGCACTAAAATCCGATTACAATATATATATAATACATACATACTATAACGTTTCAACTAGAACCTAAAAATATATGAAAATAAATGAATATAAAAATATAATAATTGTTATTATTTGAAATGTATAATAATCAATAAATAACAAGGATGTCGCTAACAACTAAACACTCATAAAATTGGAGCATAATGAATATAACGTATAATAAAATGCTAAAATGCATAAAATGAATATAAAAATAAAACATGAATGACAACACATAAAAAATATAAAAATATATATATATGTAAAAAAGTCTAAGACATGAAAGATTTATTATAATACTCTAATGTATTTTAAACATGTTAAAATTGTGTGACTATAAGTAACACCTTCAATAGGTAGAAAATATATATAAAAATGTATAAATATGTGCATAACTAAACCAGCAAAAATTTGCTGGAAATAATTCACCTACGCAAACTCCTTAATTTCAATATAGGATACAATGAACATGTCTCATTCAATCCTGGTAATACGCAAGCATGACAACGCAATTGCCAATATAATTCTAAGACTTCTAATAAAACCTGCTCAGGGTCATCTCTTCCATCTGAAACAGAATCAATTGCTTTAAAAGAAAAAGTATGATGGGTGTTTTCTATAATATGTGTAGCCAGCGCGTTATCTAATTTCTTTGTCCTGATGGCATAAGTGTTCATAAACACGCTCATGTAATTTCCTGCCGGTTTTGCCAATATAAAAAGCAGGACAAGGATTACACTAAGCTAAATAGATCACACCTTTTGATTGATAAAGTAATGTACATACATTTACATCCTTTAACAGAAAAGGCATGTTCCAGTGCAACATGTGTAAATACTGCATACACGTGTTTACAGGAGAATCTTTTACCATCAGAGGGGTGTCTTACAAAGTAAGACACAAATTTAATTGTCACTCAAAAGGTGTGATCTATTTAGCTCAGTGTAATCTTTGTCCTGCTTTTTATATTGGCAAAACCGACAGGAAATTACGTGAGCGTGTTTATGAACACTGATATGCCATCAGGACAAAGAAATTAGATAACGCGCTGGCTAAACATATTATAGAAAACACCCATCATACTTTTTCTTTTAAAGCAATTGATTCTGTTGTTTCAGATGGAAGAGATGGCCCTGAGCAGGTTTTATTAGAAGTCTTAGAATTATATTGGCAATTGCGTTGTCATGCTTGCGTATTACCAGGATTGAATGAGACATGTTCATTGTATCCTGTATTGAAATTAAGGAGTTTACGTAGGTGAATTATTTCCAGCAAATTTTTGCTGGTTTAGTTATGTACATATTTATACATTTTTATATATATTTTCTACCTATTGAAGTTGTTACTTATATTCACACAATTTTAACATGTTTAAAATACATTAGAGATTATAATAAATCTTTCATGTCTTAGATTTTTTTACATATATATATATATATATATATATATATATATTTTATATTTTTTATGTCGTCATTCATGTTTTATTTTTATATTTATTTTATGCATTTTAGCATTTTATTATACGTTATATTCATTATGCTCCAATTTTATGAGCGTTTAGTTGTTAGCGACAGCCTTGTTATTTATTGATTATTATACATTTCAAATAATAACAATTATTATATTTTTATATTCATTTATTTTCATATATTTTTAGGTACTAGTTGAATCGTTATAGTATGTATGTATTATATATATATTGTAATCGGATTTTAGTGCATTATTATTTGCACTATTATTATCACGTTTTGCAGTATTTTTACTAGGCAGACCATTAGTGTAGCCTTAGTGATTGCATCTACACAATTTAAAATTTAATATTTATGGTTTAGTAATATTTAGTTACCATCTACGTGTCATCGTTGTTGTTGTTGCCTGGTTACGGCATTCTTTTTTTGGTGCCAAAACCGGCTATTTAAATGCTTTTTAAATTGTATTCTGGTTAGTCTGAAGAAGTCCCGCCACTCAGCGGGACGAAAAGCGCTTAACTACATGTTATCATAATAAAGATTGGCTGTTCGTTCGAGACATTATCGTGCGGATTATTCATTTGGAGACTGTGCATACGCTTTATTGGAGTTCTTTCCAGTCTAGCATTCATGGTGGAATTATTTATGTGACTGCATTTTGTAACATCTTTAGCGAATTATACACTTTTTTGGGCGGTCGAGAAGTAGCTGCAGTTTTCATGGTGCTTTACCGGCTGTATTGGCTGGCTCAAAAGGAGGCACTGTGAGCTTTTCCAAGACAAAATTGAGGTCCCATGTAGATATTGGTGCTCTCCTTGGAGGTCTTATGTTTTTCGCCCTTCTGAGGTACTGCCTCGGCAGTGGATGTGAAAAAATAGGTGGGTCCGTATTGTAATGAGCTGAAATGGCAGAGGCATGGATTTTGGTACAAGCGTGTCAATTCCTTGTGCCTGGTTCCAAGCACAGAATCTCTTCCATTTTTCTGCATAAGATTTTCTGGTGCTGGGCCTCCTGGCCTCCAAAATAACATCCATAACTGCTTTAAAGAGAGGTATGTCCTGAGTGGTTATAATATCCGCCATGCAGCCATATTTAGTGTTCTGAGTTGGCTGTGCAGGATCTGATTGTTTTGTTGGGTCAGTAGATGAGGAATTTGAGGTAACGTCCAGGCTGGGCCTTGAGACAAGTTCTTTAGGATTGGATACCAGTGCTGGCGTGGCCAATCTGGGGCAATCGTATCATTTTTAGCTTCTCTTGTCTGACCTTTAGGAGTACCTTGGGGAGGAGAAGCAGTGGAGGAAAGGCATAAACTGTAAGGGTTTTCCAGCTGAATGATAGAGCATCCACTTTCCATGCTTGTTTGTGATAAGTCCTTATGCAGAATCTCTGTAGTTGGCAGTTGTGAGGGGAGGCAAATAGATCTATGTCCGGCCATCCCCATTTCCTTGTTATCATGCTGAAGACTTGTGGATCTAGTTTCCACTCGTGAGGGTCCATGAGGTTTCTGCTTAGTTCGTCTGCCAGAGTATTTGTTTTTCCTGGCAGGAATTGTGCTTGCAGGTGCAGTTGATAAGTCAATGCTGTGTTCCACAAAGTCATGGCTTGTCTGCAGAGGGGGTAGGAATGTGTGCCTCCTTGCTTGTTTATGTACCACATGATTGTAGTATTGTCCGTTTTTATCAGCAGTTGTCCTGGATGGAGTAAATCCTTGAAGGCTGTCAGGGCATTCTGTACAGCTACCATCTCTTTTTGATTGATATGAAGATGCATTTGGCTTGCGGGCCATGTGCCCTGAATACATTTTCCTGCCATGTGGGCCCCCCAGGCATTATCTGATGCATCTGTTGTTAGTGTATGCCTGGCTGTGGGTAAGGTGAATGGCTGTCCCTTGTTGTGGTGACAGGCCTGTGCCCACCATCGAAACTCCTGTTGCAGGCAGGGAATGAGAGTAATTAATGTTTCCAGGCTGTGGCAATGTTGAGTCCAAACACTTTTTAGGTACCATTGTAGCTTCCTCATATGCAGTCTTGCATATGGAATTAGCAGAATGCAGGATGCCATGAAGCCCAAGGCCTGCAGAATTTTTCTTGCAGATAACTGGGTCTTTGTTGCCATGCTTTTGAAGTATGAAGTCAGTTGCCTTTGTTTGTCTGACATGAGATAAGCCATCTGGGCAGTTGTATTTAAGCTTGCACCCAGGAATATTATCTCCTGAGAGGGTACTAGTTTTGATTTATTTTCGTTTACTGTGTACCCTAGGCAAATTAGTAATCTTTTTACAAACGCCAGATGCTTTAGTAGAATGTCTTTGGCCTCTGCTTGAATAAGGCAATCGTCCAAGTAGGGATAAATTTGAATTCCTCTTTGTCTGCAAAATGCAATTACTGGTGTCAGGCATTTTGTGAAGACCCTGGGCCCAGTAGATAAGCCAAAGGGCAGTGCAGAGAATTGGTAGTGCATTGAGCCAGCTATGAATCTGAGGTATCTTCTGCAAGATTGTCTGATTGGGGCATGCAGGTATGCCTCTTTGAGGTCCAAAGTTACAAGCCAAGCCTTCTTGTCCAGCATGGGCAGAAGCTGCTGCAGAGTCAACATTTTGAATTTTGGAACGTTGAGAAAAGTGTTTAGAATAGACAGGTCCAGTATTGGTCTCCAGGCTTTGTCCTTTCTGGGTACTAAGAAAAGTCTTGAGTAAAATCCTTGTCCCTGCTCTTGCTATGGTACTGGCTGAATAGCCCTCATGTCCATGAGAGATGACACTTGTTTTTGTGCCTCTGCCCATTGATTGTGTGGCAGGTCTGGCATACCTTTTGCCTTTGGAAGTGTGTGAAAGTGGAACCTGTAGCCCTGAGAGACTATGTTTAAGACCCATTTGTCCTGGGTGATCATGTGCCAATTTTGTGAAAAAAGTGCTAGCTTTCCCCCTAAGGGTGCTTCCAAAAGATAAGTGCTTGGCATCGGCAGAGGAAAGTCATTGGGACTGTTTCCCATATGGCTGTGATTTGTCTTCTCCACTTTTGGAGGTAGAAGCACCCCATTGTTTGGGCCTGTATGAGCCCTGGGGCTGTTGTCTGCCTCTAGGGCGTCTGTATCTGCTTCTTTGTGGCCTGTCTGACACTGGAAAGGACCAATTCTTAGAAGGCCAATTCCTGCTAAATCTGGGTGGCTGTACCTGTAAGAAATCCTTAACTGTCTGCATAGATTTCGCTTTATCCTCCATTTTCTTCAACACCTCTTCTGCCTTAACACCAAAGTATCATGCTGTAATGGAGCATCCAATAATTTTGCTTTAACATGATCAGGCAGATTCTGTTCTTTTAACCAAGCATGCCTTCTAATAACAGAACCTGTAGCAGTGGCCCTACAAGAGGCTTCCAGTGAATCAAAACCACATTGCAAAGTATGCTTTCCCACTTGTTCAGCTGCATGCAATAAATCCTGCATTTCCTTGTTTTCAGAACATTCAGATTTGTCAACATTTTCTGTTTTAGCAGTGACATTAAGTATTGCTGATATTTAAGCATATGAAACTGACAATTTAAAGCCCTTACAGCCAAGGTAGCAAAAGTGTAAACTTTTTTCCTTCATCTGTCCAGTGACCTAGAATCCCTATCCGAGGGAACAGGGTTTTTAGCAGTAGAGGCCTTGACCCCTTTGGGACCCTGAGATATTGTTTCTGGGTCAGCAGCAGGGTTTTTATAAAGAAATTTATGAGAGTCTGGAACCCTGTAGTATCTGTCTGGCTTAACAGGTGCAGGAGGCAAAGAGTCAGGAGACAGGCCGGACTCTGAGAATACATCATCTACAATGTCTAGAACAGGTGGAATAGCAAGACGTCTATGCTGGGGTAGTAGAAAAAAGTCTCTGAGCTTTTTCTTAGATTCTGAGTAATCTTGGCTCTCCCAGTGGAAATGCTCCCTCATGGTGTGCAGGGTTTGCCCAAAAGAATAATCCTCAGGAGGAGAAGCTGAAGGGATAGATTCTTCAGCATCAGAATCCTCATAGGGAGGCAAAGAGTATCCCTGATCTGAAGAGGAGTCAGAGGAAATGGAAACCTGGTCAGAGGAATCATATTCTGTGTCCTACCTAGGCCCCTTATCAGGAGGGGGATGAGAACCCCTGATCAAAGTAATTAGGTCTTCGGCCATTTTAAGCATCTGTTTCTTGGGCATGGAAGTCTGTCCAGGAGAATGCTGTACTTGTTTCTTTGTCTTTAAAGCTGTTTTAGTCTTTGCCTTGGAAGCTGAGGTTGGCTTAACATATAACTGTGTAGGTCTGAAAACACCCTCAGAAGCCGATGCCTGCTCAGCGGCTCCGGACCCATCTGAGGGAATAGTTTCCGAGTGTCCAATACCTTGAGTATCCAGAGGCCTAGCTGTCTCTACATGGGAGTCGGTAGCGGGCATCAGGGACTGCGAAAGCGCCTCACTGAGAACTGGCGACTGGCCTAGTGGAGGCCTCGTCATCGGTTTTGGACCTCTGATGCCTGTTCTTTTCCTTTTCCTTGCGCTTTTTATAAACTCTGGTCATCAGCTGTTCCGACGGCATTATATAATTAAACCTTTGGCCAAAGTAATGAAAAGCAAAATCGTACCGACACTTAATAGTGCGTTGGTTAAATCTAGCACAAAACTGACAGCTAGCAACATCGTGGTCAGGGCCTAGGCAAGGAATACAGTAAGAATGAAAATCCTTATGAGGTATTTGCTTCCCACAAGAAATACAATTGTTAACTTTTTCTGACATCGGTCTGGAGCAAGAAAAAAAGTTTCCCCAATGGGGTACTTAGCTTTATTGAAGACTTCGGATCTGAAATTCGTTTTCAAAAATCTCAGGAGTCGGCCGACCGGCACTTGTGAACTGCTTTTGCTTCGGGCACCGCGCGGCAGGAAAGACTGAAGAAAATGGCATCAGCTGCATCTTTTATACCCCTGGCGCACTGACATCAGGGAAGAGGTGACAGCAACCGATGCCGGACCAGGACTTTGGAATTCGGGCCGACTGCAGGTAGCCTGCCAGCAGGATAACCCAAGTGTAATGACTGCAACAGTGAAACACGATGAACATCCTGTAGTTTTTCAACAAGTACTAAGAAAAGGACATGCTCAGTGCAGTACAACGGTGAGTCAGCAAAACCCAAATTCAGCTTTATTGTTAACTGTCACAATTGTGGTGCCAGTCATGAGTCTAAAAGAGAAGAATGCCTAGCATTTGGTCAGCAATGCCACAAGTGTATAAAATGGAACCATTTTCAAAAGTTTTGCAAATCGAGTAAACCTCACACAGCTATAAAGAAGGGTCACTTGAAAAAGCAAGTTTATCATATAGAGAGCTGCAATTCTGCTTTCTATGTAGACGGTGTATCAGTAATTGGTGAAAAGGTTGATGCAGTAAATTTGCTGGCAAATAATGAAGTGTTTTGTACTGTCCGGATCAATGGTAAATCCACGGAGCTTAAAGTAGACACTGGCTCAAAGTGTAATGTTATGTCAGCAGACACGTTTGCTAAAGTGAGAACTAATGAACAACTCAGTGTGGCTAGTTGTGTGGAACGTGTTGCTTATGGAGGTGAAGAAATTCAGCCTGAAGGCTCAGTAGTACTTTCATGTTATTTTGGCTCAGAAATTTTACAGCTTGTTATTCTATGTCCAAAGACCTGTGCAGTCATTATTGGGTCCTAGAGACAGTTTGAGAATGAATTTGCTTTCTTTTACCAAAGAAGTTCATCACATAAGCACATATCCTAGTTCCAATTTTACTGGAGCCATTTTCTCAGAGTATGCTGATGTCTTCGTTGACAAGTTGGGCAAACTTCCTGTTGTGTATTCTATGAAGTTAGTCCCAGAGGTCAGTTCTGTGGTCAGACCAGCAAGAAAAAATTCCAGTAGCTATGCAGAATAAAGTTAAAGTTCAGTTGGATAAAATGGTGCAGCAAGGTGTAATTTGTCCAGTTACAGAACCAACTGAATGGGTGTCGTCCATGGTAGCAGCCCACTAAAAAGACTCAGATGAAATCAGCATATGTTTTGACCCAAGAGATTTGAACAAAGCATTAAAGAGACCACATCATCCAATGCGTACAGTTGATTAATTCACAGCCCTTTCATTTTGGCAAGTGATGCTAGATTGCAAATCCTCATTACTGACTACTTTCAGTACCCCATTTGGCAGATATGGATTCCTCAGGATGCCATTTGGAATAAATTCTGCAAGTGAAGTCTTTCAGTGTGCAGTGGAGCAAATTTTTTCAGGTTATCCTTGTGCCATACTGGTAGATGATTTATTGGTTGGAGGCAGTGGTGAAGCAGAGCATGAGAGAAACCCTAAGAAAGTTCTAGATAGAGCATGTGAAGTGAACTTAAAGCTCAATCCTCTGAAGTGCAAATTCAGACTACCATATGTACTGTAGGTCATTTATTTACTAGCAGTGGCTTGCGACCAGACCCATCCAAGCAAGCAGCCATTCTTGAGATGCCAGCACCAGATAATGTTCAGGCTCGACAAGGTTTTCTTGGTATGGTCAACTATTTAGGCAAGGTTGTACCAGAATTCAGTGAGTTGACAGCACATTTGAGAGAGCGCATCCCAAAAATGTTATATGGTTTTGGTTGGAACAGCACCAGAAGGCATTTGAAGACCTTAAGCAGAAAATTGCCACTCCACCTACATTAAGATACGATGATGTCAGTAAACCAGTAACTCTTTCCTGTGATGCTTCAAAGTTTCATCTTGCACAGCTATTCTTCAAGAAGGCAGACCAGTAGCCTATGCATCTAGAATTCTTACCCAAACTGAAATGTAATATGCTCAAATTGAAAAAGAACTTTTGACAATAGTATTTGCATGTTCAAAGTTTCATGATTATGTCTCTGGTCGAGCTATTCAGATTGAAACTAGTCACCAGCCTCTAGCTACTATTCTAAAGAAGCCTATGGATTCAGCTGCAACAAGATTACAAAGAATGATGCTCAGATTGCAAAAGCACAACTTTAAAATGGTCTATACAAAAGGCAAACTTCTTTATATGGCTGATACAGTATCCAGATTACCCAGAAATACAACAGAACAGCTTCACTCAGAGAATTTTGACTTTGACATCATGGAAGTGCGCAATGTTTCTACCACGAGACTTGATAAGCTGAGAGATCATATAAAGACTGATCCTATTTTGCAAAAGCTCAACCACTACATTAATATTGGATGGCTGTCAAAGAAATCTAGTGTACCACCTGAAGTGCAAACTTATTTTCCTTACAGAGATGAGATGTTGATGGAAGATGGCATTATTTTCAAAGGTCCTAGAATTATTGTTCCTGCTTCCTTACAACATGAATATATCCAGATTTTGCATCATGGTCACCCAGGTTCTGAATCAACCAAAAGAAGAGTGAGATAACTAGTATTTTGGCCTTCTCTAGTAAAAGACATTGATAAAATACTTTCTTCTTGTTCAGTATGCAATAGTACTAAGTTGCACTTGCAAAAAAAAACCACTTCAGCCAAGTTAAGTTCTTGAACTACCTTGGTCAATTGTAGCCACTGATATATTCAAGTGGAACAGTCAGTATTACTTAGCCTTGGTAGACTCTTATTCAAACAAGTTTGACATTGATTTACTACCTAATTTAATGTCCACTGCTGTTATCACCAAGTTGAAATGTCATTTCTCAGTCCATGGTAGTCCACACAAAGTTATTTCTGACAATGGTACTCAAGTTACCAGCCAG
This sequence comes from Protopterus annectens, assembly GCF_019279795.1. Classification (NCBI taxonomy): domain Eukaryota; kingdom Metazoa; phylum Chordata; order Ceratodontiformes; family Protopteridae; genus Protopterus; species Protopterus annectens. The sequence goes on from NC_056750.1 coordinate 45,136,387, forward strand.
ATGTTTCAAAAATTTGCAAAAGAATGGGACTTTGTACATGTTACCAGTAGTCCACAATATCCACAATCAAATGGACTAGCTGAACGTGCAATACAGGGTGCAAAGCAATTACTTGAGAGGTCAAAGAGTGATAATACTGATGTATTTTTGAATTTACTTAATCTCAAAAACATACCCAGTGATGATATACTTGGCTTGCCTGCTCAGAGACTTCTATCTAGGCAAAGCAAAACAACATTGCCTATTAGTTCTAGTTTGTTAAGGCCTAAAGCTAAGAACAACAGAACCGTTATAGCCCAATTATTCAGAAAGTGTTCTTTCCAGAAGTCCAGCTATGATAAATTGAGCAGATTGCGTCGTCCATTGAAAGAAGGAGAGACAGTGAGGATACAAACGGCAAAATGTTTCGACCACATTGGTCAAGTAACAGGTATATGTACCGAGCTGAGATCCTACTTCATAGAATCTGATGGTGTGGAGTACAAGAGAAATCGCAGACATCTTCCTGTACCAGAATCGATATCGCAGCATTGTTCCTCTGAAACAGACTCTAAATCTCAGAGCAATTCAGACAGTGTTCTTGTTGTAGAATGTGTCTTAACGTCTACTTCCATTCCTGATGATGTTCCTGATGTCCCTAAAGTTGAAAATTCAGCAGACAGTCCCAGTTGCTAGACCTAATTCTAATTTCCATGTCACATGATTTGCTCATATTTCCAGACCTAGTGTGAAATACACAGCAACTTGGACATAATTGAGGATATGTATTTAGTTCTGTATAATTGCATGACAAAGAATTATTTGTATTGATTGTACGTCAATTAATGTTGTCAATATTGCATGACTCATTTCTCAAAGAGGGAGGATGTAGAATGGTATGCGTGTCTTGTACCTTTAAGAAGCATTTCAAGTTCAGCACGTGCATATAAGTAGGAAGCATGTGCTAGCTTCAGTGCCATTTTGAGAGTGCAGCCAGAGTGAGCATGTATGAGTGTAATAGCTAGTTTGTTTATAATTTAATTTGTTAAAGTTATTAAGCCTCAATCCAGATGTGTTTGTACATAATAAAGCTGCTTGAACAGAACCCACAAAGGCTTGTCTATTTTATCCTGACTGCATGGGTGACAAGTAGAATCTCCTGTGTTGATTTCCTGTATCCTAGCTGCAAGCCAGTTGGCAACCCAGTGGTAACACAGGGATTTAGTCATAGTTTGGTGAGATTTTCTACTATGCCCGACTGGGTGATTGTTTCAAAAGCTTTGGTCAGATCTAGACAGGTGGTGTGTACTATCTAACCTTCATCAATTGCTTTGGGGACTTTATTGAAGAAGTCCATAAGGATGAGTAAGGATGACCTGCCTTTGACAAAACCAGACTGGGATGGAACCAGTGTTTGGAGATTCCAAATGTCCTTATTGATTAATTCCGTGCTACATCTTTTCATGGCTTCGCATATGAGGTTGGTCAGAGTTGTAGGTAGTTATTTACCCAGGTAAGTTTAAGGCCCTCCCTTGTGCAGTTGTATGACTGCCGCTGTGTCCTCCACTGTCTCGGTCTGTGTGGATGCTGAGGTTGAACAATGTCACTAGGGGCATAGACAGGTCATTCTTCATGCTGTTCAAGATATATTCTGAGGTACATTCAGGACCCATTGATACAGTATTTTTGGGTTTAGACAAAGTTTTCAGGACTTGGTTCTGCATAATAGATGGAGATGTTTCAGTTTCTGGTGTTTCTTGTGAGATAATAGGTGGTAACAGAGGAGCGAAGTTGGGACGGATTTTATCAGCCAACAGGTTGGCTATATCTTTAGCTTCAATGTAAGTGGTGTCACTCATAATCAATTCAATGTATTGTGTAGAGCTATTGAGATTGAAAACACAGCTAAAGAAGACCTTGTTGTTATCCTTTGATTAGGTCGCAATTTTTGCCTCAAACTTAGCTTAAGTGCTGAGTTACTAAATTATTTTAATGATGGGGTCTCTAGTATGCTAGGTGTTACTCTTCTTATTTATGGCTGGAATTCTTTTTTTTTTTTGGTTATAAAGCTTATTTATACTGTGATCTCACCAGGGATGTATGTTTTTTGGGTTTTCCCCACACTTGATGCTACAGGGTAGAGTTGCTTCAATGCACAAGTCGACATTCTAGTATAAGATAGGAGTCTACATTTCTGCATAGTCAGTGGAATTTTCTGGGTTTGGAGTGGATTTAAAACTTGCCAGGGTGCCTCTTAGAAGTTGGAAGTTTTCCTTGGAGAAATTTCTAAGGGTATCAGGGAAATCTGGGGTCCCAGGTTTCACTTTTATTTTGAGGGAACCAGCTTTATGGTGTGACCTATCAAGTGATGGTGATATGCAAGGGATGGAGCAGGATTCCCTTGTATTAACACGGATGAGGTCCAGGATGTTTTCCGTAGTGAATACTGTGCTTCGCTATTTCAGAGCATTTGTATTGACAAATTCCTGGAATCTTTTTGCTTGTGCATTAGTGGTGGTGTAGGTCTCCCAGCCTATAGTTGGGTAGTTAAAGTCACCCTGGAAAGCGGTATCAGGTTTAACGCTGAGTGACCTAAGTTCCTATAAATGTTATGGCTATCGTGGAGTATACCTGGTGACACATAGTTTGAATGTCACAATGGACTTTACTAATGGTGAGATAGAGACAAAGGAGGTCTAATGCATTCTGCTGCCTGACCAACCTTGATGTGAGTCTCTTCTGGATGAAGATTGAGATAAAACCACCTTTTTTCCCAGCCTATGTAGTGGTTGATCTAAATGTGAGGATGACACCTCAGTCTTACACAGCCAGAATACTCTCCATTTGTTTAAACCATGTCTCACTCTATAAAAAAACATCAGTATTCTCCAGGGTGAAGTGGTCTGACAGCGAGTGTCACTGCACAGACCTCAACATTCTCCAGGGTGAGGAGGGCTTTTAGGGAAAGTCACTGCACATTCACCAGCAATTTCCAGGGTGAGGAGGTCTTATAGGGACAGTCACTACACAGACATCAATGTTCTCCAGGGTGGGAGACTTTGTTGTGACAGTCACTGCATAGACATCAACATTCTCCATGATGAGGAGGCCTTGTATGGACAATCACTGTACAGGCATGATCATTCTCCAGGGAGGAGTAGTCTTGTAGGGACAGTCACTGCACAGACATGAACATTCTCTAGGATGGGGTTGGCTCTTAGAGGCACTCACTGCACAAACATTGACATTCTCCAAGGTGGGGTGGGCTTGTAGGAATAGTCACTGCACAGACATCTACATTCTCCAGGATGGGGTGGGCTTGTAGGGACAATCACTGCACAGATGTCAACATTCTCCAGGATAAGGAGCACTTGTAGGAATAGACACTGCATACATGTCAAGATTATCCATAGTCAAAATGGCTTGTAGGGACAGCCACTGCACAGCCATCAACATTTTCCAGGGTGAGGAGGGCTTGTAGGGATAGTTACTGCACAGACATCAACATTTTCTGGGGTGAGGATGGCTTGTAGGCACAGCCACTACGCAGACATCAACCTTCTCCAGGGTGAGGAGGTCTTGTAGGGAGAGTTATTGCACAAACATCAATATTCACCAGTGTGAGGAGGGGTTGTAGGGACAGTCACTGCACAGACATAAACATTCTGCAGGGTGAGGAGGTCTTGTAGGAAGAGTCAGGGTACAGTCATCAACATTTTCCATGATGAGGTGGTCTGGTAGCAAGAGTCACTGCACAGACATCAGCATTCTCCAGGTTGAGGAGGGCTTGTAAAGACAATCACTGCACAGACATCAACATTCTGCAGGGTGAGGAGGGCTTGTAGGGACAGTCACTGAATAAACATCAACATTCTCCAGGGTGAGGAGGGCTTGTAGGGACAGTCATTGCACACACATCAAGACTCTCCAGGGTAAGGTGGACTTGCAGGGAGAGGTACTGCACAGATATCAACCTTCATCTGGGTGAGCAGGGCTTGTAGTGACATTCAATGCACAGTGATCAACATTCTTCGGGGTGAGGTGGGCTTCTAGAGACAGTCACCACACATAAATCAACATCCCTCAGGTTGAGGAGGGCTTGTAGGGATAGTCACTGCACAGACATCAACATTCTCCATGGCGGGGAAGTCATTTAGTGACAGTCACTGCACATGCTTCAACATTCTTCAGGGTGAGTAGGCTGGTACGGACAGTGATTGCACATAAATCCACATTTCCCCAGGGTGAGGAGGGCTTTTAGGGACAGTCATTGCACAGACATCAACATTCTACAGGGTGAGGAGGGCTTGGACGGATAGCCACTGCATAGAAATCAACATTCTCTAGGGTGAGCAGGGCTTGTAGGGACACTCACTGCATACACATCAACAGCTGGCAGGGTATGGAGGTCTTGTAGTTACAGTCACTGCACAGACATCAACATTCTCCAGGGAGAGGAGGGCTTGTAGGGACTGTCACTACACAGATGCTAACCTTATCCAGGGTGAGCAGGGCTTGTAGGGACAGTCACTGCACAGACATCAACATTCTCCAGGACATGGAGGTCTTGAAGTGACAGTCACCACACAGACATCAAGATTCTTTAGGGTGAGTTGGGCTTGTGAGGAGAGTCACTGAATACTGATCAGCATTCCCCAGGGTGAGGAGGGGGTTGTAGGGACAGTCACTGCAGAGAGATCAACATTTTCCAGGGTAAAGACGTCTTTTCAGGAGAGTCTCTGCACAGACATCAACATTCTCCATGGTGGGGTGGGCTTTTAGGGACAGTCACTGCATAAACATCAACATTCTCCTGGGTGAGGAAGGCTTGTAGGGACAGTCAATGCACACACATCAGCAGTCTCCAGGGTGAGGTGGCTTGTAGGGAGAGGTACTGCAGTGATATCAACCTTATCCAGCATAAGCAGGGCTTGTAGTGACAGTCTCTGCATGGACATCAACATTCATTAGGGTGGGGAAGTCTTGTAGTGATAGTCACTGCACAGACATCAACATTCTCTGGGGTGAGGTGAGCATATAGGGACAGTCACTACACAGGCATCAGCATTCCCTAGTTTGAGGAGGGCTTGCAGAGATAGTCACTGCACAGACATCAACATTCCTCAGGGTGAGGAGGGCTTATAGGGACAGTCACTGGAGCGACATCAGCAGTCTCCAAGGTGAGGAAGGCTTGCAGGGACAGTCACTGCAGACATGTCAACATTCTCCAGTTTGAGGAGGGTTTGTAGGGAGAATCACTGCACAGACATCAACCTTCTGCAGGATGAGATGCTCTTATAGTTAGAGTCACTGCATAAACATTGATATTCACCACTGTGAGGAGGGCTTGTAGGGACAGTCATTGCACAGACATCAGCATTCTCCAGGTTGACTGGGGCTTGCAGGGAGAGTCACTGCTCAGACATCAACATTCCCAAGGGTGAGGAGGACTTGTAGGAACAGTCACTGCATAAACATCAACATTTTCCAAGTCGAGGAATGCTTGTAGAGACAGTGACTGTACAGACATCAACATTCTCCAGGGTGAGGTGGGTAGGGTTAGTATGGACAGTGATTGCACAGAAATCCACATTCCCCAGGTTGGCAGGGTTTGTAGGGACAGTCACTGCACAGACATCAACATTCTCTAGGGCAGGAAGGTCTTGTAGTGACAGTCATCACACAGACATCAACATTCTTCATGGTGAGTAGTGCTTGTAAGTACAGTCACTGGACAGTCATCATTTACTAGGGAGAGGATTGCTTGTAGGGACAGTCACTGTAGAGACATCAACATTCTCCAAGGTGAAGAAGTCTTGTAGGGAGAGTCATTGCACAGACATCAAGATTCCCCAGGATGAGGAGGGCTTGTAGGGATAGTCAGTGGAGAGAAATCATCATTCTCCAGGGTGAGGAAGGCTTGCAGTGACAGTCACTGTATACATGTCAACATTCTCCAGGTTGAGGAGGGCTTATAGGGAGAATTTGAAATTGGTGCACCTTGTTTGCTGTAGCATAGACTCGATTCAGGCATGCTGAATCTAGCTTTTTTGTATAACTTGAGCACTAATCCAAGCCATCTTTTTTGGAGAAGGTTCCACTGCACCCTAGTGGCAGGAGTGTGCAGTTAGAACTTGTCTGATTGAAGACTGCTGGAACAGGGCTCTGTTTTGAGCCTTTTTACTGGTTAATTGGGTAATTTGTTTAAACCACTTTGCTCATTTTCTATTGTTATATAAAAAAATTACACTTTATTCATCTGCTTTTTCTGTATTTGTGGTTCTTCCTACTTTATTGCATTTATTCTGTTGCATGTATTACTGCTTGTTAGTAGCCTGATTAAATTGCAATTGTTATTCTAAGCCTTTGGTTGAAGCACTTGTTCTTCAGACCAGTTGTTTTACATTAAGAAGGTTTGTGGTCTGCACTGTTGTGGCAGGACAGGTAGCTTACATCCTTCTAAGTTGGGAGTTGCTGATTGAAGGCTTAGTGTCTATTGTTCTAAAAGTGTATTAGTACTGGTTTAAGCACTTGGGCTTTGGGACAGTTATTTTACATTAAGAAGGTGTGGTCTGCACTCTTGTGGGAGGAGAGGGTAGATTCTGCCCTTCTGAGCTGGGAGTTTCTCGTTAAAAGCTTATTGTGCCTGCTTATTTGAACTGTTTCTTTCTGAAATTGGTATGCCTTGTTTGATATAGCATAGACTAAATTCAGACCTGCTGAATCTAGCTTTGTTTGTATAACTTGAGCACTAATCCAGACCATCTTTTTTTTTTGGAGAAGGTTCCCCTGCACCCTAGTGGCAGGAGTGTGCAGTTAGAACTTGCCTGATCGAAGACTGCTGGAATGGGTCTCAGTTTTTAGCTTTTTATTGGTTAATTTCTTTAAATCAGTTTGCTCATTTGCTACTGTTATTTAAAAAAATAAATAAACTTTATGCATCGCCACTTAGCTAGGGTTAAACTATTCCTGATGCCATAAAGTCTGTTCTTCAAGTTTTCCCTTAGAACTAGCCAGTTTTTTAGTTGTAGCATGCAAATCTGTTTCTTTGAGCTCGGCACTTGTTCAGAACTCGTTGTAAGCACTAAATAAGCTACAAATTCCCACAGTACTCAACTTTCCTCACTTGTCTAGAGGAAAACAGGTTTTAGTACTTAGTAAATAAGTACCTATCCAGACATGTCTAAGGGTCAGATCCTGGTGTTTTCTCTTGTCTACCTGATGAATCTGGGCATCTTGGGGTAATGCAGCAATTGCCTTATGTACACAGACAACCCTCTCCTCCTACCACCCAACACTACAACCTGTGAGAGATGCACTTATATAGCCAAACTGGAAGCAAAGCTCTCTTCACCAAAGACTCGACTAGACAGTCAAGAGGAGAAGGTAACCACTTGCACCACACCATACTCTTCACATAGTCCCTCAAAACCTACCCCACCAAAACACACACACAGCAACACAAAACACACACCTATATTCGTAGAGGCTCTCAATAAAAATCTGCTCAAGCAACAGAGACCCCCAAAGCAGAAACGCATGCAACCTCCACCCCCCAACACAACTGAAAAGATACATGGCCTGCACACTCAGTGTACCACTCAACCACAGCCCATAAGGCATAACAACGTACCCAGCACTCTAGTCATAGGTGACTCTATAGTCAGGCACACTGATGTTCCACTCACCAGGCTAAACAAGGAGAAAGTTACTGTCAGCTGCGTGTTGGGTGCCAGGATCTGCCACATAACGCACACACACAGGTCACTCCACAACAAATACAAATATGACTCTGTCATTGCCCATGTTGGTGTGAATGACCTGAGAAGTACCTCCATGGACTACATGAAAAGAGGCATGGAGGAGCTCTCCGATCTTGTAGCCCAGGCAGGTATGACCCTAGCCCTGAGTAGCATCCTGCCATCACCCAGAATGATACCACAGTACAAGGACAAAATGATTGACTTCAACAATTAGCTAAGCTTCTGGTGTCATTCTAAGGGGATCCAGTATCTGTCTAACTGGGATGACATGATCAACAGACCACGATGCTTTGCCAGAGATGGCCTGCACCTCTCCCCCTTGGGATTCAGGATACTGGCTAATGCTCTTGCCATGCCTATAGTGCTTTTTTTTTAGGCAAGGTTCAAATGACAAATTCACCACTGTAACAGGTACAAGCAAGCAAAATCTGAGGGTAATGCTACTCAGTGCTAGAAATCTAAACCTCAAAATGCATTCACTCGAGGCACTCTTTAAAATGGAGAACATTGACATCTGTGCAGTGACAGAGACCTGGTTCAAGGCTCCAGAGAGCACCCGTGCATTACCAGGCTATAATACATACCACACCTTTCGGCCACCTAACCTGGACTGAAACACTAAAGGTGGAGGCGTGTCCATATTCATTAAGGATATCCACACCTCCAGGCTAGTTGCTCAGCATAATGCATCCGAGATAATCCAAGTGCATCTAACTCTGGGCAAGACCGCAATCCAAATTGTAACTTGCTACAGATCCCCCACCATGCCCCAGGATTCCCAGTCCTCATTTCTTGATACACTGGTAAATATTAGGGTACAACCCAACACCCTATTAATTGGTGATTTCAACTACCCCACCATTAACTGGAAAAACTACTCCTGTACCAAATCATTTGCTCAATGTTTTCTGGAATTCATAAATTCCAATGCCTTGGATCAGCTTATCCACACCCCCACCAGGGGCAGCAATATCCTAGATCTGGTCATTACCAACATGGGCAACCGGTGTTCCACACCAGAGGTCAATTCCTCGTTTGTCAGATCCGACCACAAGCTAATCAGCCAAGACATCCACATCCCACCCCCACCCTCCATTAGGGAAACCACCGTAAAAAAATTTCCCCAAAGCCAACTTCACACCTCTTAAGACAGAAGTGGCAAACGTCACAACACCCATGCAGACAGACAATAGAGGTATGACTGCTGAATCCTACACAAATGCACTTTATAAACACTTACACAAGTGCATGGATTGTGCTATTCCTAACAGAACCAAGATGCTATCCTCCAAAAAAAGGAAGCCCATCTGGTGGTCCCCTGCCTTAAACAAACTCTACAACAGAAGAAAGAAACTGTTGCAAAAAAGAGTAAAATCCCATGACTGGAAGACCTCCCAGGTCAGCCTCAGTAAGAAGCTGAGATCCCCCTCTTAAAATCCTCCAAAGCTAGTTATGAAAACAAAATCTCCACTGACTTTAAAGACAACCACAAAGCATTCTATAGCTATGTCAAGACTCTCAATGGCAACACTCAGATCTGCTCTGAGTTACAGCACAATGGCACTAAATATACAGAAGCAACTGATATTGCCAACATCCTGGCAGATAGGTTCAGTGCTAACTTTACCCCTGCAGCGCCTAAAGGGTTGATCTCTATACCAGAAGAATGCAAAGTTCCTGTAATCACGGCTGCACAGGTAAAAACCACACTCTCCAAAGCCAAGAACACAGCATCCATGGGACCTGACAACATCCCAGGCTGCGTTCTATATGAACTACAGACTGAACTGGCACCCCACCTTAGCACCATGTTCAATCATAGCCTCACCTCAGGCTTTGTGCCCACTGAATGGTGCACAGTGACGGTTATCCCACTCCACAAAGGGGGAGCCACCATGGACCCTGGGAACTAGTGCCCCATTAGCCTAACGAGCCTAGTCTGCAAGGCATGGAATGTATCATCATAGAATTTATAAACAAAGACATTGGTAATCTCCAAACTCTGGACCCCACCCAGATTAGGTTTGTAAAAGGCAGATCATGTCTCCTAAACCTGATTGACTTCTTTGAAGCAGTCACTAAAGCCGTAGACAAGGGTAAGGTGGTTCGCACAGCCTATCTAGATCTCGCCAAAGCTTTTTACACCATCCCCCACTCTGGAATTATAGATAAACTCACTAAACTAGGTATAAATCCCAATGTCACAAGATGGGTTGCCAGCTGGCTCACTGACAGAACCTACACTGTGAAAGTTGCAGACTCCAAATCCGACTTCAGACCAGTGACAAGTGAAATACCACAGGGTTCAGTCCTGGGTTCTCTCCTGTTTGGTATCTACTTTTCTGAAGTACAGGCTAACACAGAAGGTCTTTGGCTAATAAAGTTCACAGATGACTGCAAACTAGGAGCCATAATTGAAACTCCTAATGATGTGAACATCCTACAAAAGGGCCTGACTGAGACAGATGTCTGGTGTCAAAGCCATGGCCTCAAGCTCAGTACCAAAAAGTGCATTGTCATCCCCTTTGGTAAAAACTCTGCACCCATGAGCTACCACATAAGTGGTAGTCTACTTAACACTGAAAGTGTGATAAGAGACCTTGGGGCACAGGTGGACAGAAGTATCTCCTTTGATAATCACATTGCCACAGTAGTCTGGAAATCCTTCTATGTGACACACCTCATCACAAAAGGTTTCTCATCCAGGAAAAAAGAGATCATTGTTCCCCTCTACTTGTCACTCATTAGACCCATTATAGAGTACAGTGCCCATTTTGATATGTATCTCACAAGATGCTGTCCAACAACAACTGGAAAGGCCACAGAAATACCTCACAAAGAGGATTACCGGCCTCAGATGCCCTATGCAGACCATCTCAAAAAACTCCAGCTTTACTCTGTCGCATATCTCCTACTCAGAGGCGATCTCTGCCTAACATACAAAGCTATGTCAAACCCAGAGCTGTTGGACATGCTCCACTTAAAGAAATCTCAATTCCTCTGAGCTACACGCTTTTGGGACCTAAACTTTGTCACCTAAATAAACAGAACATGGTGGAGGGATAGATTCCTGTCCCAGAGACTTCCCATACTCTAGAACAAACTACCTGTCTATATCAAACAAAGCTCCTCATTAGCACTCTTCAAGAAAAATCTTGATAATTGGATGGGAAATAGAAAATTCACCCTGGGGATCACCTCTGTGGCTCTGCTTGACAGGGGCACAGGAAAATAATTTTCTTGGGTGGCGAAAGCCAGGGTACCTTTTTGGCTGGGCTTGTATAGGCCCTAGGGCCGATAGCCTAGTACCTACCTATGAACCTATGAACATCAACATTCTCCAGGGTGGGGACATCTTGTAGGGGCAGTCACTTCACAGACATCAACCTTCTGCAGGATGAGATGTTCTGATAGTGAGAGTCAGTACACAACCATTAGCATGCACCACTATGAGGAGGGCTTGCAGGGAGAGTCGGTGCATAGCCATCAGCATTCCCCAGGGTGAGGAGGGCTTGTAGAGACAGTCACTGGAGAGACATCAGCATTCTCCAGGATGAGGAAGGCTTGCAGGGACAGTCTCAGCATACATGTCAACATTCTCCATGTTGAGGAGGGCTTGTAAGGAGAGTCACTGCACAGACATCAACATTCTCTAGGAAGGGGAGGTCTTGTAGGGAGAGTCACTGCACAGACATCAACCGTCTGCAGTATGAGATGGTCTGATAGTGAGAATCACTGCACAAACATCAGTATTCACCACAGTGAGGAAGGCTTGTAGGGACAGTCACTACACAGACATCAACATTCTCTAGGTTAAAGAGATCTTTCAGGGAGAGTCACTGTTTAGACATCAACATTCCCCAGGCTGAGGAGGGCTTGTAGGAACAGTCACTGCATAGACATCAACATTTTCCAGGTTGAGGAGAGCTTGTAGAGACAGTGCTGCACAGACATCAACATTCTGCAGGGTGAGGAGGGCTTGTAGGGACAGTCACTGCATAAACATCAACATTCTCCAGGGTGAGGAGGACTTGAAGGGACAGTCACTCCAAACACATCAAAACTCTCCAGGGTGAGATGGGCTTGTAGGGAGAGGTAATGCACAGATATCCACCTTCTCCAGGGTGAGCAGGGCAGTCACTGCACAGACATCAACATTCTCCAGGGTGAGATGGGCTTCAGTCACCACAGAGACATCAACATTCCCCGTGTTGAGGAGGGCATATAGAGACCGTCACTGCACAGACATCAACATTCTCCAGAGTGAGGTGGGCTTGTAAGGACAGTCAGCACAGAGACATCAACATTCCCCAGGGTGAGGAAGGCTTGTAGGGTCAGTCACTGCAGAGACATCAACATTCTTAAGGCTGAGGAGGGCTTGCAGGGATAGTCACTGCATAAAAATCAACATTGTTGGGGTGAGGAGGGCTTATATGGACACTCACTGCACACATATCAACAGTCGGCAGGATAAGGAGGTCTTGTAGTTACAGTGGCTGCCCAGACATCAACATTCCCCAGGGTGAGGAGGGGATGTATGGACATTCAATGCACAGATATCAACTTCTCCAGGGTGATCAGGGCTTGTAGGGACAGTCACTGCACACACATCAATATTCTCCAGGGCAGAGAGGTTTTGTAGTGACAGTCACCACACAGACATCAAGATTCTTCAGGGTGAGTAGGGCTTGTAGAGACAGTCACTGGACAGCCGTCAACATTCCCCAGGGTGAGTATCGCTTGTAGGTTAGTCACTGCAGAGAGATCAACATTCTCCAGGGTGAAGAAGTTTTGTATGAAGAGTCACTGCACAACTTTCTCCAGGGTGGGGGGGGCTTGTAGGGACAGTCACTGCACACACATTAACAGTCGGCAGGGTAGGGAGGTCTTGTAGTTACAGTCACTGCGCAGACATCAACATTCCCCAGGGTGAGGAGGGCATATAGGGGCAGTCACTGCACAGATATCAACCTTCTACAGGGTGAGCAGGGCTTGTAGGGACAGTCACTGCACAGATATCATTTTCCAGGGCAGGGAGTTCTTGTAGTGACAGTCACCACACCGCCATCAAGATTCTTCAGGGAGAGTAGGGCTTGTAGGGCAGTCACTGGGCAGCCGTCAATATTCCCCAGGTGAGGATCACTTGTAGGGATAGTCACTGCAGAGAGATCAACATTCTCCATGGTGAAGAAGTTTTGTATGGAAAGTCACTGCACGGACATCAACATTCTCCAGGGGGGAGGGCTTGTAGTGGCACTCACTGGAGAGACATCAGCATTCTCCAGGTTGAGGAAGGCTTGCAGCGACAGTCACTGCATAAACATCAACATTCTCCAGGGTGACGAGGGCTTGTAGGGACAGTCACCACACACACATCAACAGTCTCCAGGGTGAGGTGGGCTGGTAGGGTGAGTCACTGCACAGGAATCAACATTCTGCAGGGTGAGTAGGGCTTGTACAGACACAGACTGCACAGGCATCAACATTCTGCAGGGTGGTTAGGGCTTGTACAGACACTGACTGCACAGGCATTAATATTCTCCAGGCTGAGGAGGGCCTGTAGGCAAAGTCACTACATAAAAATCAATATTCTCTAGGGTGAGGAGGGCTTGTAGAGACACTCAGTGCACACACACACGCATCAACAAATGGCAGGGTAGGCTGGTCTTGTAGTTTCAGTCACTGGACAGACATCAACATTCCCCAGGGTGAGGAGGACTTGTAGGGAGAGTCACTGAACAGACGTCAACATTTTCAAGGATGAGATGGTCTGATAGTGAGAGTCACTGCACAAACATCAATATTCACCACTGTGAGGACGGGTTGTAGGGACAGTCACTGCACAAACATCAACATTCTCCAGGGTGAGGCAGTCTTATAGGGAGAGTCGATGCACAGTCATCGACATTTTCCATTATGAGGTGGTGTGGTAGCGAAAGTCATTCCACAGACATCAACATTCTCCAGGGTGATGAGGGATTGTAGAGAGAGAGTCACTGCTCAGACATCAACATTCCCCAGGGTGAGGAGGGCTTGTAGGGACAGTCACTGTGGGCTTGTACAGACAGTCACTGCACAGACATCAGCATTCTGCAGGGTGAGGAGGACTTGTAGGGACAGTCACTACACACACATCAACACTCTGCAGGGTGAGGTGGACTTGTAGGGAGAGGTACTGCAGAGATAGAAACCTTCTCCAGGATGAGTAGGGCTTGTACGGACACTGACTGCAAAAACATCAACATTCCCCAGGCTGACGAGGGCTTGTAGGAACAGTCATGGTAGAGACATCAACATTCTTAAGGGTGAGGAAGGCTTGCTGGGATAGTCACTGCATACACACCAACATTCCCCAGATTGAGGAGGGCTTGCAGGGAGAGACACTGCACAGACATCAACATTCTCCAGGGTGGGAAAGTCTTTTAGTGACAGTCACTGCACAGGCTTCAGCATTCTCCAGGGTGAGTAGGGTTAGTACAGACAGCGATTGCACAGGGTGACATGGCTTGTAGGGTCAGTCACTGCACAGACATCAAAATTATTTAGGGCAGGGAGGTCTTGTAGTGACAGTCACCACACAGAAATTAAGATTATTCAGGGTGAGTAGGGCTTGTATGGACAGTCACTGGACAGCAATCAACATTCACCAAGTAGAGGATTGCTTGTAGGGACACTCACTGCAGAGCAATCAACATTCTCCAGGGTGAATAAGTCTTTTAGGGACAGTCACTGGACAGCGACCAACATTCACCAAGGAGAGGATTGCTTGTAGGGACAGTCACTGCAGAGCGATCAACATTCTCCAGGGTGAAGAAGTCTTTTAGGACAGTCACTGCACAGACATCAACATTCTCCGGGGTGAGTTGAGCATGTAGGGAAAGTCACCACACAAACATTAGTATTCCGCAGGTTGAGGAGGGCTTGTAGAGAGACTCACTGCATAGCCATCAGTATTCCCCCGGGTGAGGAGGGCTTGTACAGACAGTCACTAGAGAGACAGCATTCTCCAGGATGAGGAAGGCTTGCAGGGACAGTCACTGCATACATGTTAACATACTCCAGGTTGAGGAGGGCTTGAAGAGAGAGTCACTGCACAGACATCAACATTCTCCAGGATGGTGAGGTCTTGTAGGGGATTCACTGCACAAACATCAACCTTCTGCAGTTTGAGATGGTCTGATAATGAGAGTCACTGCACAAACATCAATATTCACCACTGTGAGGAGGGATTGTAGGGAGAGTCACTGCTCAGACATCAACATTCCCCAGGCTGAAGAGGGTTTGTAGGAGCAGTCACTGCACAGATATCAACATTCTCCAGGTTGAGGAGGGCTTGTAGAGACAGTCACTGCACAGACATCAACAATCTGCAGGGTGAAGTGGGTTTGTAGGGAACAGTCACTGCATAAACATCAACATTCTCCAGGGTGAGGAGGGCTTGTAGGGTCACTCACTCCACACACATCAATGCTCTTCAGGTGAGCTTGTAAGGAGAGGTACTGCTCAGATATCAACCTTCTCCAGGGTGAGCAGGGCTTGTAGTGACAGTCACTGCACAGACATCAATATTCACCAGGTTGGGGGGTGTTGTAGTGACAGTCACTGCATAGACATCAACATTCTCCAGGGTGAGGTGAGCATGTAAGGGGAGTCACCACACAGACATCAGCATCCCCAAGATTGAGGAGGGATTGTAGGGACAGTCACGGCACAGACATAAGCATTCTCCAGGGAGAGGTGGGCTAGTAAGGACA
This sequence comes from Protopterus annectens, assembly GCF_019279795.1. Taxonomy (NCBI): domain Eukaryota; kingdom Metazoa; phylum Chordata; order Ceratodontiformes; family Protopteridae; genus Protopterus; species Protopterus annectens. The sequence continues at coordinate 45,151,883 of NC_056750.1, forward strand.
GTCACCACACAGACATCAACATTCCGCAGGTTGAGCAGGGCATGTTGGGACAGTCACTGCACAGACATCAACATTCTCCAGTGTGGGTAGGGTTTGTACAGACACTGACTGCATAGACATCAACATTTCCCAGGGTGAGGAGGGCTTGTAAGGACAGTCACTACAGAGACATCAGCATTCTCCAGGCTGAGGAGTGCTTGTAGGGACAGTCACTGCAAAAAAAATCAACATTCTCTAGGATAAGGAGGGCTTGTAGGGACACCTACTGCACACACATAAACAGTCGGCAGGGTAGGAAGGTCTTGTAGTTACAGTCACTGCACAGACATAAACATTTCCCAGGGTGTGGAGACTTGTAGGGACACTCATTGCACAGACATCAACATTCTCCAGGGCAGAGTGGTCTTGCAGTGGCAGTCACCAAACGGACATCAAGATTCTTCAGGATCAGTAGTGGTTGTAGGAACAGTCACTGGACAGCCATCAACGTTTTCCAGGGTGAAGATCACTTGTAGTGATAGTCACTTCAAAGAAATCAACATTCTCCCGGGTGAAGAAGTTCGGTAAGGAGAGTCACTGAATAGACATCAATATTCTCCAGGGTGGGGGTGGGCTTGTAGGGACAGTCAATGGAGAGACATCAACATTCTCCAGGGTGAGGAAGAGTTGTAGTGATAGTCACTGCAGAGAGATCAACATTCTCCAGGGTGAAGATGTTTCGTAGGGAGAGTCACTGCACAGGCATCAGTATTCTCCAGTGCGGGGTGGGCTTGTAGGGATAGTCACTGGAGAGACATCAGCATTATCCAGGGTGAGGAAGGCTTGCTGGGACAGTCCCTGCATAAATAACATTCTCCACGGTGAGGAGGGCTTGTAGGACAGTCACTGCACATACATCAACAGTCTCCTGGGTGAGGTGGGCTGGTAGGAAGAGTCACTGCACAGATATCAACCTTCTACAGTATGAGATGGTCTGATTGTGGGAGTCACTGCACAAACATCAAGATTCACCACTTTGAGGAGGGCTTGTAGGGACAGTCACTGCATAGACATCCACATTCTTCAGGGTGAGGAGGTCTTGTAAGGAGAGTCAATGCACTGTCATTTTCCATGACGAGGTGGTCTGGTAGCAAGAGTCACTGCACAGACATGAACATTCTGCAGGGTGAGGAAGGCTTGTAGGTATAGTCACTGCATAAACATCAACATTCTCTAGGGTGAGGAGGGCTTGTAGGGACACTCACTGCACACACATCAACAGTTGGTAGGGTAGGGAGGTCTTGTAGTTACAGTCACTGCACAGATATTATCATTCCCCAGGGTAAGGAGGGCTTGTAGGGACAGTCACTGCACAGATATCAATCTTCTCCAGGGTGAGCAGGGCTGTAGGGACAGTCACAGGACAGCCGTCAATGTTCCCCAGGGTGAGGATCACTTGTAGGGATAGTCACTGCAGAGAGATCAACATTCTCCAGGGTGAAGAAGTTTTGTAGGGAGAGTCACTACACAGACATCAACATTATCCAGGGTGATGAGGGATTGTAAGGAGAGTCATTGCTCAGACATTAACATTCCCCAGGGTGAGGAGGGCTTGTAGGAACAGTCACTTCACACACATCAACACTCTCCAGGGTGAGGTAGGCTTGTAGGGAGAGGTACTGCAGAGATATCAACCTTCTCCAGGGTGAGTAGGGCTTGTACGGACACTGACTGCACAGACATCAACATTCCCCAGGCTGACAAGGGCTGGTAGGGACAGTTATGGCAGAGACATCAACATTCTACAGGGTGAGGAATTCTTGCAGAGACAGTCACTGCATACACACCAACATTACCCTGGTTGAGGAGGGCTTGTAGGGAGAGTGACTACACAGCCATCAACATTCTTCAGGGTGGGGAAGTCTTTTAACGACAGTCACTGCACAGGCTTCAGCATTCTCCGGGGTGAGTAGGGTTAGTACGGACAGTGATTGCACAGAATTCCACATTCCCCAAGGTGGCAGGGCTTGTAGGGACAGTCACTGCACACATATCTACGGTCTTCAGGGTGAGGTGGGATTGTAGGGAGAGGTTTTGCTCAGATATCAACCTTCTCCAGGGTGAGCAGGGCTTGTAGTGACAGTCACTACACAGACATCAATATTCACCAGGTTTGGGGGTGTTGTAGTGACAGTCACTGCATATACATCAACATTCTCCAGGGTGAGGTGAGCATGTAAGGACAGTCACCACACAGACATCAGCATCCCCAAGATTGAGGAGGGATTGTAGGGACAGTCACGGCACAGACATCAACATTCTCCAGGGAGAGGTGGGCTAGTAAGGACAGTCACCACACAGACATCAACATTCCGCAGGTTGAGCAGGGCATGTTGGGACAGTCACTGCACAGACATCAATATTCTCCAGTGTGGGTAGGGTTTGTACAGACACTGACTGCATAGACATCAACATTCCCCAGGGTGAGGTGGGCTTGTAAGGACAGTCACTACAGAGACATCAGAATTCTCCAGGCTGAGGAGTGCTTGTAGGGACAGTCACTGCAAAAAAATCAACATTCTCTAGGATAAGGAGGGCTTGTAGGGACACCTACTGCACACACATAAACAGTCGGCAGGGTAGGAAGGTCTTGTAGTTGCAGTCACTGCACAGACATACACATTTCCCAGGGTGTGGAGGCTTGTAGGGACACTCATTGCACAGACATCAACATTCTCCATGTCAGAGTGGTCTTGCAGTGACAGTCACCAAATGGACGTCAAGATTCTTCAGGATCAGTAGTGATTGTAGGAACAATCACTGGACAGCCATCAACTTTTTCCAGGGTGAGGCTCGCTTGTAGTGATAGTCACTGCAAAGAAATCAACATTCTCCCGGGTGAAGAAGTTCGGTAGGGAGAGTCACTGAACAGACATCAATATTCTCCAGGGTGGGGTGGGTTTGTAGGGACAGTCAACAGAGAGACATCAACATTCTCCAGGGTGAGGAAGAGTTGTAGTGATAGTCACTGCAGAGAGATCAACATTCTCCAGGGTGAAGATGTTTGGTAGGGAGAGTCACTGCACAGGCATCAGTATTCTCCAGTGTGGGGTGGGCTTGTAGGGATAGTCACTGGAGAGACATCAGCATTCTCCAGGGTAAGGAAGGCTTGCTGGGACAGTCCCTGCATAAATAACATTCTCCATGGTGAGGAGGGCTTGTAGGACAGTCACTGCATATACATCAACAGTCTCCTGGGTGAAGTGGGCTGGTAGGAAGAGTCACTGCACAGACATCAACCTTCTACAGTAGGAGATGGTCTGATAGTGAGAGTCACTGCACAGACATCAATATTCACCACTTTGAGGAGGTCTTGTAGGGACAGTCACTGCAGAGACATCAACATTCTTCAGGGTGAGGAGGTCTTGTAGGGAGAGTCAATGCACTGTCATCATTTTCCATGATGAGGTGGTCTGGTAGCAAGAGTCACTGCACAGACATGAACATTCTGCAGGGTGAGGAAGGCTTGTAGGTATAGTCACTGCATAAACATCAACATTCTCCAGGGTGAGTAGGGCTTGTACGGACACTGACTGCACAGACATCAACATTCCCCAGGCTGACAAGGCCTGGTAGGGACAGTTATGGCAGAGACATCAACATTCTACAGGGTGAGGAATTCTTGCAGAGACAGTCACTGCATACACACCAACATTACCCTGGTTGAGGAGGGCTTGTAGGGAGAGTGACTACACAGCCATCAACATTCTTCAGGGTGGGGAAGTCTTTTAGTGACAGTCACTGCACAGGCTTCAGCATTCTCTGGGGTGAGTAGGGTTAGTACGGACAGTGATTGCACAGAATTCCACATTCCCCAAGGTGGCAGGGCTTGTAGGGACAGTCACTGCACACATATATACGCTCTTCAGGGTGAGGTGTGATTGTAGGGAGAGGTTTTGCTCAGATATCAACCTTCTCCAGGGTGAGCAGGGCTTGTAGTGACAGTCACTGCACAGACATCAATATTCACCAGGTTTGGGGGTGTTGTAGTGACAGTCACTGCATATACATCAACATTCTCCAGGGAGAGGTGAGCATGTAAGGACAGTCACCACACAGACATCAGCATCCCCAAGATTGAGGAGGGATTGTAGGGACAGTCACGGCACAGACATAAACATTCTCCAGGGAGAGGTGGGCTAGTAAGGACAGTCACCACACAGACATCAACATTCCGCAGGTTGAGCAGGGCATGTTGGGACAGTCACTGCACAGACATCAATATTCTCCAGTGTGGGTAGGGTTTGTACAGACACTGACTGCATAGACATCAACATTCCCCAGGGTGAGGTGGGCTTGTAAGGACAGTCACTACAGAGACATCAGCATTCTCCAGGCTGAGGAGTGCTTGTAGGGACAGTCACTGCAAAAAAAATCAACATTCTCTAGGAGAAGGAGGGCTTGTAGGGACACCTACTGCACACACATAAACAGTCGGCAGGGTAGGAAGGTCTTGTAGTTACAGTCACTGCGCAGACATACACATTTCCCAGGATGTGGAGGCTTGTAGGGACACTCATTGCACAGACATCAACATTCTCAAGGGCAGAGTGGTCTTGCAGTGACAGTCACCAAACGGATGTCAAGATTCTTCAGGATCAGTAGTGATTGTAGGAACAATTACTGGACAGCCATCAACTTTTTCCAGGGTGAGGCTCGCTTGTAGTGATAGTCACTGCAAAGAAATCAACATTCTCCCGGGTGAAGAAGTTCGGTAGGGAGAGTCACTGAACAGACATCAATTTTCTCCAGGGTGGGGTGGGTTTGTAGGGACAGTCAACGGAGAGACATCAACATTCTCCAGGGTGAGGAAGAGTTGTAGTGATAGTCACTGCAGAGAGATTAACATTCTCCAGGGTGAAGATGTTTGGTAGGGAGAGTCACTGCACAGGCATCAGTATTCTCCAGTGCGGGGTGGGCTTGTAGGGATAGTCACTGGAGAGACATCAGCATTCTCCAGGGTGAGGAAGGCTTGCTGGGACAGTCCCTGCATAAATAACATTCTCCATGGTGAGGAGGGCTTGTAGGACAGTCACTGCACATACATCAACAGTCTCCTGGGTGAGGTGGGCTGGTAGGAAGAGTCACTGCACAGACATCAACCTTCTACAGTAGGAGATGGTCTGATAGTGAGAGTCACTGCACAGACATCAATATTCACCACTTTGAGGAGGGCTTGTAGGGACAGTCACTGCAGAGACATCAACATTCTTCAGGGTGAGGAGGTCTTGTAGGGAGAGTCAATGCAATGTCATCATTTTCCATGATGAGGTGGTCTGGTAGCAAGAGTCACTGCACAGACATGAACATTCTGCAGGGTGAGGAAGGCTTGTAGGTATAGTCACTGCATAAACATCAACATTCTCCAGGGTGAGTAGGGCTTGTACAGACACTGACTGCAAAGACATCAACATTCTCTAGGGTGAGGAGGGCTTGTAGGGACACTCACTGCACACACACATCAACAGTTGGTAGGGTAGGGAGTTCTTGTAGTTACAGTCACTGCACAGACATTATCATTCCCCAGGGTAAGGAGGGCTTATAGGGACAGTCACTGCACAGATATCAATCTTCCCCAGGGTGAGCAGGGCTGTAGGGACAGTCACAGGACAGCCACCAATGTTCCCCAGGGTGAGGATCACTTGTAGGGATAGTCACTGCAGAGAGATCAACATTCTCCAGGGTGAAGAAGTTTTGTAGGGAGAGTCACTACACAGACATCAACATTCTCCAGGGTGATGAGGGATTGTAAGGAGAGTCATTGCTCAGACATCAACATTCCCCATGGTGAGGAGGGCTTGTAGGAACAGTCACTCCACACACATCAACACTCTCCAGGGTGAGGTAGGCTTGTAGGGAGAGGTACTGCAGAAATATCAACCTTCTCCAGGATGAGTAGGGCTTGTACGGACACTGACTGCACAGACATCCACATTCCCCAGGCTGACAAGGGCTGGTAGGGACAGTCATGGCAGAGACATCAACATTCTACAGGGTGAGGAATTCTTGCAGAGACAGTCACTGCATGCACACCAACATTCCTCTGCTTGAGGAGGGCTTGTAGGGAGAGTGACTACACAGCCATCAACATTCTTCAGAGTGGGGAAGTCTTTTAGTGACAGTCACTGCACAGGCTTCAGCATTCTCTGGGGTGAGTAGGGTTAGTACGGACAGTGATTGCACAGAATTCCACATTCCCCAAGGTGGCAGTGCTTGTAGGGACAGTCACTGCACACATATCAACGCTCTTCAGGGTGAGGTGGGATTGTAGGGAGAGGTACTGCTCAGATATCAACCTTCTCCAGGGTGAGCAGGGCTTGTAGTGACGGTCACTGCACAGACATCAATATTCACCAGGTTTGGGGGTGTTGTAGTGACAGTCACTGCATATACATCAACATTCTCCAGGGTGAGGTGAGCATGTAAGGACAGTCACCACACAGACATCAGCATCCCCAAGATTGAGGAGGGATTGTAGGGACAGTCACGGCATAGACATAAACATTCTCCAGGGAGAGGTGGGCTAGTAAGGACAGTCACCACACAGACATCAACATTCCGCAGGTTGAGCAGGGCATGTTGGGACAGTCACTGCACAGACATCAATATTCTCCAGTGTGGGTAGGGTTTGTACAGACATTGACTGCATAGACATCAACATTCCCCAGGGTGAGGTGGGCTTGTAAGGACAGTCACTACAGAGACATCAGCTATCTCCAGGCTGAGGAGTGCTTGTAGGGACAGTCACTGCAAAAAAATCAACATTCTCTAGGAGAAGGAGGGCTTGTAGGGACACCTACTGCACACACATAAACAGTCGGCAGGGTAGGAAGGCTTTGTAGTTACAGTCACTGCGCAGACATACACATTTCCCAGGGTGTGGAGGCTTGTAGGGACACTCATTGCACAGACATCAACATTCTCCAGGGCAGAGTGGTCTTACAGTGACAGTCACCAAACGGACGTCAAGATTCTTCAGGATCAGTAGTGATTGTAGGAACAATCACTGGACAGCCATCAACTTTTTCCAGGATGAGGCTCGCTTGTAGTGATAGTCACTGCAAAGAAATCTACATTCTCCCGGGTGAAGAAGTTCGGTAGGGAGAGTCACTGAACAGATATCAATATTCTCCAGGGTGGGGTGGGTTTGTAGGGACAGTCAACGGAGAGACATCAATATTCTCCAGGGTGAGGAAGAGTTGTAGTGATAGTCACTGCAGAGAGATCAACATTCTCCAGGGTGAAGATGTTTGGTAGGGAGAGTCACTGCACAGGCATCGGTATTCTCCAGTGCGGGGTGGGCTTGTAGGGATAGTCACTGGAGAGACATCAGCATTCTCCAGTGTAAGGAAGGCTTGCTGGGACAGTCCCTGCATAAATAACATTCTCCATGGTGAGGAGGGTTTGTAGGACAGTCACTGCACATACATCAACAGTCTCCTGGGTGAGGTGGGCTGGTAGGAAGAGTCACTGCACAGACATCAACCTTCTACAGTAGGAGATGGTCTGATAGTGAGAGTCACTGCACAGACATCAATATTCACCACTTTGAGGAGGGCTTGTAGGGACAGTCACTGCAGAGACATCAACATTCTTCAGGGTGAGGAGGTCTTGTAGGGAGAGTCAATGCACTGTCATCATTTTCCATGATGAGGTGGTCTGGTAGCAAGAGTCACTGCACAGACATGAACATTCTGCAGGGTGAGGAAGGCTTGTAGGTATAGTCACTGCATAAACATCAACATTCTCCAGGGTGAGTATGGCTTGTACAGACATTGACTGCAAAGACATCAACATTCTCTAGGGTGAGGAGGGCTTGTAGGGACACTCACTGCACACACATCAACAGTTGGTAGGGTAGGGAGTTCTTGTAGTTACAGCCACTGCACAGACATTATCATTCCCCAGGGTAAGGAGGGCTTATAGGGACAGTCACTGCACAGATATCAATCTTCCCCAGGGTGGGCAGGGCTGTAGGAACTGTCACAGGACAGCCATCAATGTTCCCCAGGGTGAGGATCACTTGTAGGGATAGTCACTGCAGAGAGATCAACATTCTCCAGGGTGAAGAAGTTTTGTAGGGAGAGTCACTACACAGACATCAACATTCTCCAGGGTGATGAGGGATTGTAAGGAGAGTCATTGCTCAGACATCAACATTCCCCATGGTGAGGAGGGCTTGTAGGAACAGTCACTCCACACACATCAACACTCTCCAGGGTGAGGTAGGCTTGTAGGGAGAGGTACTGCAGAGATATCAACCTTCTCCAGGGTGAGTAGGGCTTGTACGGACACTGACTGCACAGACATCCACATTCCCCAGGCTGACAAGGGCTGGTAGGGACAGTCATGGCAGAGACCTCAACATTCTACAGGGTGAGGAATTCTTGCAGAGACAGTCACTGCATACACACCAACATTCCCCTGCTTGAGGAGGGCTTGTAGGGAGAGTGACTACACAGCCATCAACATTCTTCAGGGTGGGGAAGTCTTTTAGTGACAGTCACTGCACAGGCTTCAGCATTCTCCGGGGTGAGTAGGGTTAGTATGGACAGTGATTGCACAGAATTCCACATTCCCCAGGGTGGCAGGGCTTGTAGGGACAGTCACTGCACAAACATCAACATTCTCTAGGGCAGGGAGGTCTTGTAGTGACAGTCATCACACAGACATCAACATTCTTCAGGGTGAGTAGGGCTTGTAAGGACAGTCACTGGACAGCCATCAACATTTACTAGGGAGAGGATTGCTTGTAGGGACAGTCACTGTAGAGACATCAACATTCTCCAGAGTGAAAACACCTTGTAGGGAGAGTCACTGCACAGACATCAAGATGCACAGACATCAAGATTCCCCAGGGTGAGGAGGCCTTGTAGGGATAGTCAGTGGAGAGAAATCAGCATTCTCCAGGGTGAGGAAGGCTTGCAGTGACAGTCTCTGCATACATGTCAACATTCTCCAAGTTGAGGAGGGCTTGTAGGGAGAATCACTGCACAGACATCAACATTCTACAAGGTGGGGAGGTCTTGTAGGGACAGTCACTTCACAGATATCAACCTTCTGCAAGATGAGATGTTCTGACAGTGAGAGTCAGTACACAACCATCATTAAATACCACTGTGAGGAGGTATTGCAAGGAGAGTCAGTGCATAGCCATCAACATTCCCCAGGGTGAGTAGGGTGTGTACAGTCACTGGAGAGACAGCATTCTCCAGGATGAGGAAGGCTTGCAGGGACAGTCACTACATACATGTCAACATTCTCCAGGTTGAAGAGGGCTTGTAGGGAGAATCACTGCACAGACATCAACATTCTGTAGGAAGGGGAGGTCTTGTAGGGAGAGTCACTGCACAGACATCAACCTTCAGCAGTATGAGATGGTCTGATAGAGTCACAGCACAAACATCAATATTCATCACTGTGAGGAAGGCTTGTAGTGAGAGTCACTACACAGACATCAACATTCTCTAGGTTAAATATGTCTTGTAGGGAGAGTCACTGCTTACACATCAACATTCCCCAGGCTGAGGAGGGCTTGTATGAACAGGCACTGCATATACATCAATATTCTCCAGGTTGAGGAGGGCTTGTAGAGACAGTCACAGCACAGACATCACCATTCTGCAGGATGAGGAGGGCTTGTAGGGACAGTTGCTGCATAAACATCAACATTCTCCAGGGTGAGGAGGGCTTATAGGGACAGTCACTCCAAACACATCAACACTCTCCAGGGTGATGTGGGCTTGTAGCAAGAGGTACTGCACAGATATCAGCATTCTCCAGGGTGAGGAGGGCTTGTAGTGACAGTCACTCCAAACACATCAACACTCTCCAGGGTGATGTGGGCTTGTAGGTAGATGTACTGCATGGACATCAGCATTCTCCAGAGTGAGGTGGGCTTGTAAGGACAGTCACCACAGAGACATCAACCTTCCCCAGGCTGAGGAGGGCTTGTAGGGAAAGTCAGGGCACAGACATAAACATTCTCCAGGGTGAGGTGGGCTTGTATAGACACTGATTGCAAGACATCAACATTCCCTAGGCTGAGGAGGGCTTGTAGGGACAGTTACTGCATAAATAATCAACATTCTCTAGGGTGAGGAGGGCTTGTAGGGACACTCACTGCACACACATCAACAGTTGGCAGGGTAGGGAGGTCTTGTAGTTACAGTTACTGCACAGGCATTACCATTCCCCAGGGTGAGGAGGGCATGTAGGGACAGTCACTGCACAGTTATCAGTCTTCTCCAGGGTGAGCAGGGCTTGTAGTGACAGTCACCACACAGACATGAAGATTCTTCAGGGTGCGTAGGACATGTAGGGACAGTCATGGGATAGCCGTCAATGTTCCCCAGGGTGAGGATCTCTTGTAGGGATAGTCACTGCAGAGAGATCAATATTTTCCAGGGTGAGGAAATCTTGCAGGGACATTTACTGCATAAACATCAACATTCTCCAGGGTGAGGAAGGCTTGTAGAGAGAGTGACTGAACAAACATCAACAGTCTACAGGCTGAGGCGGGCTGGTAGCGAGAGTCATTGTACAGACATCAACATTCTGCAGGGTGGGGAGGTCTTGTAGGGAGAGGCACTGTACAGACATCAACTTTCTGCAGCATGAGATGGTCTGATAGTGAGTATCACTGCACAAACATCAGTATCTACCACTATGAGGAGGACTTGTAGGGACAGTCACTCCACACACATCAACGCTCTCCAGGGTGAGGTGGGCTTGTAGGTAGAGGTACTGCTCAGATATCAACCTTCTCCAGGGTGAGCAGGGCTTGTAGTGACAAGTCACTGCACAGACCCCAACATTCACCAGGTTGGGAGGATCTTGTAGTGACAGTCACTGCACAGACATCAACATTCCCCAGGGTAGAGGTGGGCTAGTAAGGACAGTCACCACACAGACATCAACATTCCCCAGGTTGAGCAGGGCATATTGTGGCAATCACTGAACTGACATCATTTTCCAGGGTGAGTAGGGCTTGTACAGACACTGACTGCATAGACATCAACATTCCCCAGGGTGGGGAGGACTTGTAGGGACAGTCAGTGCAGAGACATCAACATTCTCCAGGCTGAGGAGTGCCTGTAGGGATAGTCACTGCATAAAAAAATCAACATTCTCTAGGGGGAGGAGGAGGGCTTGTAGAGACACTCAGTGCACACACATAAACAGTCAGCAGGGTAGAGAGGTCTTGTTGTTACAGTCACTGCACAGACATCAACATTCCCCTGGATGAGGGGGTCTTGTAGTGAGAGTCGATGCACAGTCCTCAACATTTTCTATTATGAGGTGATGTGGTAGCGAGAGTCACTGCACAGACATCAATATTCTCCGGGATGATGAGGGATTGTAGTGGAAAAGTCAGTGCTCAGACATCAACATTCCCCAGGGTGAGGAGGGCTTGTAGGGACAGTCACTGTGGGCTTGTACAGACAGTCACTGCACAGACATCAGCATTCTGTAGGGTGAGGAAGGTTTGCAAGGACAGTCACTTCACACACATCAACACTCTCCAGGGTGAGATGGGCTTGTAGGGAAAGGTACTGCAGAGATATGAACCTTCTCCAGGGTGAGTAGGGCTTGTATGGACACTGACTGCACAGACATCAACATTCCCCAGGCTGACGAGGGATTGTAGGAACAGTCATGGCAGAGGCATCAACATTCTTCAGGGTGAGGAAGGCTTGCTGGGACATCCACTGCATACACACCAATATTCCCCAGATTGAGGAGGGCTTGCAGGGAGAGTTACTGCACAGACATCAACATTCCCTAGCGTGTGGAAGCCTTTTAGTGACAGTCAGTGCATAGGCTTCAACATTCTCCAGGGTGAGTAGGGTTAGTACGGACAGTGATTGCACAGAAATCCACATTTCCCAGGGTACCATGGCTTGTAGGGACAGTCACTGCAGAGACATTAACATTCTCTATGGCAGGGTGGTCTTTTAGTGACAGTCATCACACAGACATCGATTATTCAGGGTGAGTAGGGCTTGTAGGGACAGTCACTGGACAGCCATCAACATTTACTAGGAAGAGGATTGCTTTTAGGGACAGTCACTGTAGAGACATCAACATTTTCCAGGGTGAAGTCTTGTAGGGAGAGTCACTGCACAGACATCAAGTTTCCCCAGTGTGAGGAGGGCTTGTAGGGCTAGTCAATGGAGAGAAATCAGCATTCTCCAGGGTGAAGAAGTCTTCTAGAGAGAGAGAGTCACTGCACAGACATCAACCTTCTGCAGGATGTGATGGTCTGATAGTGTCACTACACAACCATCAGTATTCATCACTGTGAGGTGTGCTTGTAGAGACAGTCACTGCACAGGCATCAACATTCTCCAGGGTGAGTTGAGCATGTAGGGAGACAGCCATCAGTGTTCCCCAGGGTGAGGATCGCTTGTAGGGATAGTCACTGCCGAGAGATCAACATTTTCCAGGGTGAAGACGTTTTATAGGCAGAGTCTCTGCACAGACATCAACATTCTCCAGGGTGGGGAGGGCTTGTAGGGACAGTCACTGGAGAGACATCAGCATTCTCCAGGGTGAGGAAATCTTGCAGGGACAGTCACTGCATAAACATCAACATTCTCCAGGGTGAGGAGGGCTTGTAGAGAGAGTGACTGAACACACATCAACAGTCTACAGGGTGAGGCGGGCTGGTAGGGAGAGTCACTGTACAGACATCAGTATTCTGCAGGGTGGGGAGGTCTTGTAGGGAGAGGCACTGCACAAACATCAACTTTCTGCAGCATGAGATGGTCTGATAGTGAGTGACACTGCGCAAACATCAATATTTACCACTGTGAGGAGGGCTTGTAGGGCCAGTCACTGCACAGACATCAACATTCTTCATGGTGAAGAGGTCTTATAGCGAGAGTCAGTGCACAGTCTTCAACATTTTCCATGATGAAGTGGTCTGGTAGCTAGAGTCACTACACAGACATCCACATTCTCCAGGATGAAGAGGGATTGTAGTGACAGTCACTGCATAAACATCAACATTCTCCAGGTTGAGGAGGGCTTGTAGAGACAGTCACTGCACAGACATCAACATTCTGCAGGGTGGTTGGGCTTTTAGGGACAGTCACTGCATAAACATCAACATTCTCCATGATGAGGAGGACTTGTAGGGACAGTCATTCCACACACATCAACACTCTCCAGGGTGAGGTGGGCTTGTAGGAAGAGGTACAGCAGAGATATTAACCTTGCCCAGGGTGAATAGGGCTTGTACAGACACTGACTGCACAGACATCAACATTCCCCAGCCAGACGAGGGCTAGCAGGGACAGTCACTGCATTCATACCAACATTTCTTAGGTTGAGTGGGGCTTGTAGGTAGAGTTACTGCATAGACATCAACATTCTCCAGGGCATGGAAGTCTTTTAGTGACAGTCACTGCACAGGCTTTAACATTCTCCAGGGTGAGTAGGGCTAGTATGGACAGTGATTCCACTGAAATCCACAGTCCCCAGGGTGAGGAGGAATTGTAGGGACAGTAACTGCATAAAGAAACAACATTCTCTAGGGTGAGAATGGCTTGTAGGGACCGTCACTGTACAGACCTCAACATTCTCCAGGGTGAGGAGGTCTTGTAAGGAGAATCAGTGCACAGTCATCAACATTTTCCATGATGAGGTGGTCTGGTAGCAAGAGTCACTGCACAGACATGAACATTTTCCAGGGTGATGAGGGCTTGTAGAAACAGTCACTGCACAGACATCAACATTCTGCAGGGTGAGGAAGTCTTGTAGGGACAGTCAATGCATAAATATCAACATTCTCCAGGGTGAGGAGGGCTTGTAGGGACAGTCACTCCATGCATATCAGCGCTGTCCAGGGTGAGGTGGGCTTGAGGGAGAGGTACTGCTCAGATATCAGCCTTTTCCAGGGTGAGCAGGGATTGTAGTGACAGTCACTGCACAGACATCAAGATTCACCAGGGTGGGGGGTCTTGTAGTGACCATCACTGCACAGACATCAACATTCTCCAGGGTGAGGTGAGCTTGTAAGGACAGTCACCACACAGATATCAACATCCCCCAGGTTGAGGAGGGATTGTAGGGACAGTTACTCCACACACATCAGCGCTCTCTAGGGTGAGGTGGGCTTGAGGCAGAGGTACTGCTCAGATATCAATCTACTCCGATGTGAGCAGGGCTTCTAGTGATAGTCTCTGCACAGACATCAACATTCACCAGGTTGGGGTGGGTCTTGTAGTGACTGTCACCACACAAACATCATCATTCCCCAGGTTAAGCAGGGCATGTTGGGAGAGTCACTGCACAGACATCAACATTCTCCAGGGTGAGTAGGGCTTGTACAGACACTGACTGCATAGATATCAACATTCCCCAGGGTGAGGAAGGCTTGTAAGGACAGTCAGTGCAGAGACATCAACATTCTCCAGGCTGAGGATTGCCTGTAGGGACAGTCACTGCATAAAAATCCACATTCTCTAGGGGTGGAGGCCTTGTAGGGACACTCACTGCACACACATAAACAGTCGGCAGGGTAGGGAGGTCTTGTAGTTACAGTCACTGCACAGACATCAACATTCCCCAGGGTGAGGTGGGCTTGTAGCGACACCCACTGCACAGACATCAACATTCTCCAGGGCAGGATGGTCTTGCAGTGACAGTCACCAAACTGACATCAAGATTCTTCAGGGTGAGTAGGGCTTGTAGGGACAGTCACTGGGCAGCCATCACCATTCCCCAGGGTGAGGATTGCTTGCAGTGATAGTCACTGCAGAGAGAGCAACATTCTCCAGGGTGAAGACGTTTGGTATGGAAAGTCACTGCACAGGCTTCAGTATTCTCCAGGGTCGGGCAGGCTTGTAGGGACCGTCACTGGAGAGACATCAGCATTCTCCATGGTGAGGAAGGCATGCAGGGACAGTCACTGCATAAATAACATTCTTCATGGTGAGGAGGGCTTGTAGCGACAGTCAATGCACACACACCAACAGTCTCCAGGGTGAGGTGGGCTAGTTGGAAGAGTCACTGCACAGACATCAACCTTCTGCAGTATCAGATGGTCTGATAGGGAGAGTCACTGCACAAACATCAATATTCACCACTGTGATGAGGGCTTATACGCACAGTCACTGCAAAGACAACAACATTCTGCAGGGTGAGAATGTGTTGTAGGGGGAGTTAGTGCACAGTCATCAGCATTTTCCATGATGAGGTGGTCTGGTAGCAAGAGTCACTCCTCAGACATGAACATTCTCCAGGGTGACAAGGGCTTATAGAGACAGTCACTGCTCAGACATCAACATTCTGCATGGTGAGGAGGGCTTGTAGGGATAGTCACAACACACACATCAACACTTTCCAGATTGAAGTGCCCTTGTAGGGAGAGGTACTGCACAGATATCAACCTTTTCCATGGTGAGCAGGGCTTGTAGAGACAGTCACTGCACAGACATCAACATTCACCAGGTTGGGGGGGGTCTTGTAGTGACATTCCCTGCACAGACATCAACATTCTCCAGGGTGAGGTGGGCTTGTAAGGACAGTCATCACACAGACATCAACCTTCCCCAGGCTGAGGGGTGCTTGTAGAGACAGTCACAGCACACACATAAACATTCTCCAGGGTGAGCTGGACTAGTAAGGACAGTCACCACACCAACATCAACATTCCCCAGGCTGAGGAGGGCTTGTAGGGACAGTTACTGCATAAAAATCAACTTTCTCTAGGGTGAGGAGGGCTTGTAGAGACACTCACTGCACACACATCAACAGTTGGCAGGGTAGGGAGGTCTTGTAGTTACAATCACTGCACAGACATTACCATTCCCCAGGGTGAAGAGGGCTTGTAGGGACAGTCACTGCACAGATATCAACCTTCTCCAGGGTGAGCAGGGCTTGTAGGGACATTCACTGCAATGACATCAACATTCTGCAGGGTGGGGAGGTCTTGTGGGGAGAGTCACTGCACAAGCATCAATTTTCTGCAGCATGAGATGGTCTGATAGTGAGTGGCACTGCACAAACATCAATATTTACCACTATGAAGGAGGGCTTGTCGGGCCAGTCACTGCACAGACATCAACATTCTCCTGGGTGAGGAGGTCTTGTAGGGAGAGTCACTGCACAGTCTTCAACACTTTCCAGGGTGTGGAGGGATTGTAACAGTCACTGCACAGACATCAACATTCTGCAGGGTGGGGAGGGCTTGTAGGGACAGTCACTGCATAAACATCAACATTCTCCAGGGTGAGGAAGACTTGTAGGGACAGTCATCCCACATACATCAACACTCTCCAGGGTGAGATGGACTTGTAGGGAGAGATACTGCAGATATATTAACCTTGTCTAGGGTGATTAGGCCTTGTACGGACACTGACTGCACAGACATCAACATTCCCCAGGCAGACGAGGGCTTGCCATTTATACTAACATGACTCATGTTGATTGGGGCTTGTAGGTAGAGTTACTGCAGAGACAACAACATTCTCCTGGGCATGGAAGTCTTTTAGTGACAGTCACTGAACAAGCTTCAACATTCTCCAGGGTGAGTAGAGCTGGTAAGGACAGTGATTCCACAGAAATCCACATTCCCCAGGTTGAGGAATTGTAGGGACAGTCACTGCATAAAAAACAACATTCTCTAGGGAGAGAATGGCTTGTAGGGACACTCACTGCACAGACACCAACAGTTGGTATGGTAGGGAAGTTTTGTAGTTACAGTCACTGCACAGACATCAACATTCCCCAGCATGAGCAGGGCTTGTAGGGACATTCACTGCATAGATATGAATATTCTCCAGGGGGAGCAGGTCTTGTAGGGACAGTCACTGCACAGACATCAACATTCTCCATGGTGAGGAGAGCTTGTAGAGACAGACACTGCACAGACATCAACATTCACCAGGGTGAGGAGAACTTATAGGACAATCACCGGAAACAGATCAACATTCTCCATGGTGAGGATGGCTTGTAGGGACAGCCACTGCACAGACATTTTTCAGGGTGAGTAGGGTTGTAGGGACAGTGAATGCACAGACATCAACATTTTCCAGGATGAGGTAGGCTTGTAGGGAGACTGACTCCACAGACAACATTCTCAAGGGTGAGGCAAGCTTGTAGGGAAACTGACTGCACAGGCAACATCATTCTCCAGGTTGAAGAGGGCTTGTAGGGACAGTGACTGCAAAGACGTCAAAATTCTCCAGGGTGAGGAGGTCTTGTAGGGATAGCTACACAAAGGTCAATATTCTCCATGGTGAGGATGATTTATTCGGATAGTCACTGAGCAGACATCAACATTCTCTTGGGTGAGAAGGCTTGTAGGGGCAGTCATTGCACAGATATCAACATTCTTCAGGGTGAGGAGGGCTTGTAGTGAGAGTCACTTCCCAGCCATCAACATTCTCCAGGGTGAGGAGGTCTTGTAGGGATAGTTTACACAAAGGTCAATATTCTCCATGGTGATGATGACTTGTTCTAATAGTCACTGAGCAGACATCAACATTCTCCTGGGTGAGGAGGCTTGCAGGAACAGTCATTGCAGAGATATCAGAATTCTTCAGTGTGAGGACGGCTAGTAGCGAGAGTCACTTCCCAGCCATCAACATTCTTCAGAGTGAGGAGGACTTGTAGGGACTGTCACTGCAGAGACATTAACATTTTTCAGGGTGAAGAGGGCTTTTAGGGACAGTCACTGTAGAGATGTCAGCATTCTTCAGGGTGAGGAACACTTTTAGGGACAGTTACTGCACAGACGTCAACATTCTGCAGGTAGAGGGGGGGCTTGAAATGAGAATCACTGCACAAATATCGGCATTATCCAGGGTGAGGAGGTCTTGTAGGGATTGTCACTACACAGATGTCAACATAATCCTAGGTGAGGAGGTCCTGTAAGGACAGTTACTGTACAGATATCAATATTCTCCAGGGTGAGTAGAGCCTCTAGAGAGAGTCATAGGTTCATAGGTTCATACTAGGCTATCTGCCCTAGGGCATTTATAAGCCTAGCCAGAGTGTGTTTGGCTTTCGCCACCCATTTTAAATTAATTTTGCTGTGCATTTTTTGAGGTTAGTATACTGTGCCTCTGTCTAACAGTGACACAGAAGTGATAGCCGGGGTAAACCTACGATCTCCCATCCACTCATCAAGATTTCTCTTGAAGAGAGTCAATGTGGGACTTTGCCTAACCTGGACTGGGATTTTATTCCAGAGTGAAGGGAGCCTCTGGGTTATGAATCTGTCCCTCCAGCATGTCCTATTTATTTCAGTGCTGAGGTTCAAGTCTCTCGGCGTAGCTCGATGGGATTTGGATTTTCTGAGGTGCAGCATGTCCATTAATTCTGGGTTGGACATGGCTTTATCGTCAGGCACAGATTGCCTCAGAGCAGGCGGTATGCCACTGAGTAGACCTGGAGTTTCTTTAACCGGGCAGCATATGGCATCTGTTTGAGCCCTTTGATCCTCTTGGTGAGGTACTTCTGGGGTCTTTCCAGTTGCTGCAGGTGTCTGGTAAGGTACATCCCAAAAGGGGCATTGTACTCAATTATGGGCCAGATGAGGGTTGAGTAAAAGGCACGATGACCTCCCCTGATCTAGATGTGAATCCCCTCATGATTAGGTGGGCTATATAAAATGTTTTTCTAACCACTTTGGCCACGTGGTTGTCAAATGAGAGATTGCTATCAACTTGGGTCCCCAGGTCCCTAATGACTTCTTCTGTACTTAATGGATTACCACCTATGTGGTAATTGTGGCACTTTGTTTTGCCAAAGGGATGACTATACACTTTTGGCGTTTAGCTTGAGGCCATGGCTCTGGCACCAGTTGTCTGTTTCTATGAGGCCCTTTTGGAGGATGCTTGTGTCGGCTGGAGAGTTGATTATGGCACCCAGTTTGCAGTCATCTGCGAACTTGGTCAGCCACAGTCCTTCTGTGTTGGCCTGTACCGCTGAGAAATATATACCGAACAAGAGAGGTCCCAGGACCGAGCCTTGTGGGACGCCACTTGTAACTGGTTTGGAGTCTGACATGGCTCCAGCAATTCTAACCATGTGGGTTCTGTCCTTGAGCCAGTTTGCAACCCATCTAGTGACATAGGGGTTTATATTTAAGCTGGTGAGCTTATCTATAATGCCCGAGTGGGGTATTGTATCGAAGGTTTTTGCGAGGTCCAGGTAGGCTGTGTGGACCACCTTCCCCTCGTCACTGGCCTTGGTGGCTGTTTCAAAGAAATCAACCAGGTTTAAGAGGCAGGATCTGCCCTTAACAAAGCCAAACTGGGTAGGATCCAGTGTCTGTAGGTCCCCAATATCTTTATTTATGAGGTCCATGATGATCCTTTCCATAGCTTTGCAGACCAAGCTAGTCAGGCTTATGGGGCGATAGTTTCCAGGATCCGTTGAGGCACCACCTTTGTGGAGAGGGACCACTGTTGCTGTACGCCACTCTTTGGGTACATATCCTGTAGTAAGGCTAAGATTGAACAGTAGTTTTATGTTTGGGTTTAGCTCTTCTTGGAGTTCATGTAGGATGCAGCCGGGACACCATCTGGTCCCATTGATGCTGTGTTTTTGCTTTGGAGAGGCGGCTCTTACCTGAGCATCTGAGATGTCAGGGGCAGCACTCTGTTGGGATAGATATTTGCCCTTTTGTTGGGGAGAGGGGAGAAGTTTGCACTGAACCTGTCAGCTAGGATGTTGGCAATGTCTGTGGGCTCGTGTATTTTTGTCATTTTGGACTAATTCTGAGCATATCTGGGAATTCCCACCCAGGTTCCTAACATAACTAAAGAAAGCCTTGTGATTATCCTTAGTGTCCTGTGCAATTTTTCTCTCGAAGCTGGCCTTAAACGATTTTATGAGTGCCCGTAGTTTTTTGCTAATGCTGATCAGAGATGCCTTCCCTTTTTGGGATTTTGCTCTATCATGTAGTAGCTTCCTCCTCCTATTGTATAGTTTGTTTATGGCTGGGGTCCACCAGACAGGACGTCTGCCTTTGGAGGATTGGGTCTTGGTTTTATTTGGGATTGCATGATCCATGCATTCCTGAAGGTGTTCATTGCACAGATATCAGTGTTCTGCAGCATGAGTAAGTCTTTTAGGTACAGTCACTGCACAGGTATCAACATTCTCCAGGCTGAACAAGTCTTGTAGAGACAGTCATTGCATAGATATCAACATTCTCCAGCGTGAGTAAGGCTTGTAAGGAGAGTCACTGCACAGACATGAACATTCTCCATTGTGTGTAAGGCTTGTAAGAACGGTCACTGCTCAGAGATTAACATTCACCAAGGTGAGGAGGACTTGTAGAGACAGACACTACACAGACATCAACATTGTCCAGGGTGAGGAGGGCTTGTAGGGATAGTCACCACAAACAGATCAATATTCTCCGTGGTTGGGATGGCTTGTAGAGATAGCCACTGCACAGACAATTTTCAGGGTGAGGAGGGTTGTAGGGACAGTCAGAGCACAGACATCAACATTCTCCATGGTGAGGTGGGCTAGTAGGGAGATTGGCTGCCCAGAAATCAACATTCTCAAGGGTGAGGCAGACTTGTAGGGACAGTGACTGCAGAGACATCACTATTCTTCAGGGTGGAGAGAGAGAGAGCTTGTAGGCACAGTCACTGCACAGACAGCATCATTCTCCAGGTTGAGGAGGGCTTATAGGGGCAGTCACTGCACAGACATCGACATTGTCCAAAGTGAGGAGGTCTTGTAGGGATAGTCACTGCCCAGACATCAACATTGTCCAGGCTGAGGAGGTCTTGTAGGGACAGTCACTGCACAGACATCAACATTCTCCAGGGTGGGGAGGTCTTGTAGGGAGAGTCACTGCAGAGACATCAGCCTTCTGCAGGATGAGATGGTCTGGTAGTGAGAGTCACTGCACAAACATCAATATTCACCACTTTGAGGAGGGCTTGTAGGGACAGTCACTGCACAGACATCAACATTCCCTGGGGTGAGGAGGGCTTGTAGGGACAGTCACTGCATAAACATCAACATTCTCCAGGTTGAAGAAGGCTTGTAGGGACAGTCACTCCACACACATCAACACTCTTCAGGGTGAGGTTATCTTGTAGAGAGGTACTGCACAGACATCAGCCTTCTCCAGGGTGAGCAGGGCTTGTAATGACAGTCACTGAACAGACATCAACATTCTCCAGCATGAGGTGGGCTTGTAAGGATAATCACCACACAGACATCAACATTCCCCAGGGTGAGGAGGGTGTTGTAGGGACAGTCACTGCACAAATATCGAACTTTTCCAGGTTGAGCACAACTTGTAGCGATAGTCTCTCTACAGACATCAACATTCTCCAGGACAGGGAGGTGTTGTAGTGACAGTAGGCACACAGACATCAAGATTATTCAGGGTGAGGAGGGCTTGTAGGGACAGTCACTGCACAAATAGCGAACTTTTCCAGGTTGAGCACAGCTTGTAGCGATAGTCTCTCTACAGACATCAACATTCTCCAGGACAGGGAGGTGTTGTAGTGACAGTAGGCACACAGACATCAAGATTCTTCAGGGTGAGGAGGGCTTGTAGGGACAGTCACTGCATAAACATCAGTCAGTATTCTCCAGGGTAAGGAGGGCTAGCAGGGACAGTCATTGCACACACATCAACAGTCTCCAGGGTGAGGTGGGCTTGTAGGGAGAGGTACTGCACAGATATCAACATTCTCCAAGTTGGGAAGATCTTTTAGTGAAAGTCACTGCACAGACATCAACCTTCTCCAGGGTGAGTAGGGCATGCACAGACAGTGACGGCATACACATCAATTGCTAGGGTAGGACAGTCTTGTAGTTACAGTCACTGCACAGATATCAACATTCCTCAGGGGGAGAAGGGCTTGTAGAGACAGTGCACAGATATCAACCTTTTCCAGGGTGATCAGGGCTTGTAGGGACAGTCACTGTAGAGATATTAGCATTCTCCAGGGCAGGGTGATCTTGTAGTGACACTCACTGCACAGACATCAGGATTCTCCTGGGTGAGTAAGTCTTGTAGGGACAGTCACTGGGCTGCCATCAACATTCCCCAGTATGAGGAGAGCTTGTAGGGACAGTCACTGCAGAGAGATAAACCTTCTCCATGGGAAGAAGTCTTGTAGGCAGAGTCACTGCACAGACAAGAACATTTTGCAGGGTGAGGAGGGCTTGTATTGAGAGTCACTCCGTTGACATTAACATTTTCCGGGGTGAGGAAGGCTTGCATGGACAGTCACTGCATACACATCAACATTCTTCAGGGTGAAGAGGGCTTGTAGGGACAGTCATTACACACACATCAACAGTCTCCAGGGTGAGGTGGGCTTGTAGAGAGAGATACTGTTACATATATCTACATTCTTCAGGGTGAGGAGGTCTTGTAGGGACAGTCACTGTACAGATATCAACATTCTCCAGGGTGAGTAAGACTTGTAAGGACTGTCACTGCCCAGACAACATTCACCAGGGTGAGGAGGACTTCTAGAGAGAGTCATTGCACAGACGTTAACATTCTCCAGGGTGAGAAGAGCTTGTAGAGACAGACGCTGCACAGACATCAACATTCACCAGGATGAGGAGGACTTTTAGGGACAGTCACTGGAAACAGATCAACATTTTCCATGGTGAGGATGGCTTGTAGGGACAGCCACTGCACAGACAACATTCTCCAGGATGAGGTGGGCTTGCTGGGAGACTGGCTCCACAGACATCAACATTCTCAAGGGTGAGGCATAATTGTAGGGACAGTGACTGCACAGGCAACATCATTCTCCAGGTTGAGGAGGGCTTGTAGGGACAGTCACTGCAAAGACATCAACATTCTCCAGGGTGAGGAGGTCTTGTAGGTATAGTCTCCACGAAGGTCAACATTCTCCATGGTGAGGATGACTTGTTCTAATAGTCACTGAGCAGACATCAACATTCTCCTGGGTGAGGAGGCTTGTAGGGACAGTCATTGCACAGATTTCAACATTCTTCAGGGTGAGGAGGGCTTATAGCGAGAGTCACTTCCCAGCCATCAACATTCTTCAGGGTGAGGAAGGCTTGTAGGGACAGTCACTGCAGAGACATTAACATTTTTCAGGGTGAAGACGGCTTGTAGGGACAGTCACTGTACAGATGTCAGCATTCTTCAGGGTGAGGAGCACTTTTTGGGACAGTTACTGGATAGACGTCAACATTCTGCAGGTGGGGGGGGCTTGAAATGAGAATCACTGAACAGACATCAGCATTGTCCAGGGTGAGGAGGTCTTGTAGGGAAAGTCACTACACAGATGTCAACATACTCCTAGGTGAGGAGGTCCTGTAGGGACAGTTACTGCATCGACATCAACATTCTCCAGGGTGAGTAGAGCTTCTAGGGAGAGTCATTGCACAGATATCAATGTTCTGCAGGGTGAGGAGGTCTTTTAGGTACAGTCAAGGCACAGATATCAACATTCTCCAGGATGAACAAGTCTTGTAGAGACAGTCACTTCACAGATGTCAGCATTCTTCAGCGTGAGTAAGGCTTTCAGTGGGAGTCACTGCACAGACATGAACATTCTCCATTGTGAGTAAGTCTTGTAGGAACTGTCACCGCCTAGACATCAACATTCTCCAGGGTAAGGAGAGCTTGTAGAGACAGTCACTGCACAAACAACACCATTCCCATCATGAGGAGAGCTTGTAGAGACAGACACTACACAGAAATCAACATTGTCCAGGGTGAGGAGAGCTTGTAGGGATAGTCACCGCAAACAGATCAACATTCTCCATAGTGGGGATGGCTTGTAGAGACAGCCACTGCACAGACAACATTTTTCAGGGTGAGGAGGGCTGTAGGAACAGTCAGAACACAGACATCAACATTCTCCATGGTGAGGTGGGCTTGTAGGGAGATTGACTGCATGGACATCAACATTCTCAATGGTGAGGCAGACTTGTAGGGACAGTGACTGCAGAGACATCAATATTCTCCAGGGTGAGGAGGGCTTGTGGGCACAGTCACTGCACAGACATCATTCTCCAGGGTGAGGAGGGCTTGTAGGGGCAGTCACTGCACAGACATCAACATTGTCCAGAGTGAGGAGGTTTTGTAGGGATAGTCACTGCCCATACATCAACATTGTACAGGCTGAGGAGGTCTAGTAGGGGCAGTCACTGCACAGACATCAACATTCACCAGAGTCAGGAGGGCTTGCAGGGATAGTCACTGCACTGATATCAACATTCTCCAGGGTGATGAGGGATTATAGGGACAGTCACTGCATAAACATCAACATTGTCCAGGTTGAGGAGCTCTTGTAAATACAGTCACTGCACAGACATCAACGTTCTGAAGAGTGAGGAGGGCTTGTAGGGACATTCACTGCATAAATATCAACATTCTCCAGGATGAGGAAGACTTGTAAGGACAGTCACTCCACACATATCAGCACTCTCTAGGGTGAGGTGCGCTTGTAGGGAGAGGTACTTCAGAGATATCAACCTTCTCCCGGGTGAGTAGGGCTTGTACAGACACTGACTGCACAGATGTCAACATTCTCCAGGCAGACAAGGGCATGTAGGGCCAGTAACTGCAGAGACATCATCATTTTCTAGGGTGAGAAAGGTTTGCAGGCACACCAACATTCTGCAAGTTGAGGGCGCCTTGTAGGAGAGTCACTTCACAAACATCAGTACTCACTACTATGAGGTGGGCTTGTAAGGACAGGCACTCCACAGACATCAGCATTCTCCAGGGTGATGAGGTCTTGTAGGGAGAGGCAGTGCACAGTCATTATTTTCCCTGATGAGTTGGTCTGGTAGTGAGAGTCACTGTACAGACATCAACATTCTCCAGGGTGACGAGGGATTGTAGGTAGGGAGTGCCACTACTCGGACATCAACATCCCCCAGGGTGAGGAAAGCTTGTAGGTACAGTCACTGCATGAACATCAACATTCTCCAGGTTGAGAAGGGCTTGTAGGGACAGTCACTGCACAAACAACACCATTCCCATGATGAGAAGAGTTTGTAGAGACAGACACTATACAGACTTCAACATTGTCCAGGGTGAGGAGGGCTTGTAGGGACAGTCACCACAAAGAGGTCAACATTCTCCATGGTGGGGATGGCTTGTAGGGACAGCCAGTGCCAGACAACAACATTTTACAGGGTGAGGTGGGTTGTAGGGACAGTCACTGCACAGACATCAACATTCTCTAGTGTGAACTGGGCTTGTTGGAAGATTAACTGCACAGACATCGACATTCTCAAGGGTGAGGCAGGCTTGTAGGGACTGTGATTGCAGAGACATCAATATTCTCCATGGTGAGGAGGGCTTGTGGGCACAGTCACTGCACAGACATCATTCTCCAGGGTGAGGAGGGCTTGTAAGGAAGTCACTGCACAGACATCAACATTGTCCAGAGTGAGGAGGTTTTGTACGGATAGTCACTGCCCATACATCAACATTTTCCAGGCTGAGGAGGTCCATTAGGGACAGTCACTGCACAGACATCAACATTCACCAGAGTCAGGAGGTGTTGTAGGGATAGTCACTACACAGACATCAAGATTGTCCTGTGTGAGGAGGTCTTGTAGGGACAGTCAGTGCACAGACATCAACATTGTCCAAGGTGAGGAGGTCTTGTAGGAATAGTCACTGCAGTGAAATTAGCATTCTACAGGGTGAGGAGGTCTTGTAGGGACAGTCACTGCACAGACGTATATAGGGTGAGCAGGGATTTTGGGGACAGTCACTACACAGACATCAAGATTCTTGAATGTGAGGAGGGCTGGCAGAGACAGTCACTGCACAGTCATCAATATTCTCTAGGGTGAGCCGGCTTGTAGAATCAGTCACTGCAGAGAGATAAACCTTCTCCATGGGAAGAAGTCTTGTAGGCAGAGTCACTGCACAAGAACATTTTGTAGGGTGAGGAGGGCTTGTATGGAGAGTCACTCCATTGACATTAACATTTTCCGGGGTGAGGAAGGCTTGCATGGACAGTCACTGCATACACATCAACATTCTTCAGGGTGAGGAGGGCTTGTAGGGACAGTCATTACACACACATCAATAGTCTCCAGGGTGAGGTGGGCTTGTAGAGAGAGATACTGCTTCATATATCTACATTCTTCAGGGTGAGGAGGTCTTGTAGGGCCAGTCACTGCACAGATATCAACATTCTCCAGGGTAAGACTTGTAAGGACTGTCACTGCCCAGACAACATTCACCAGGGTGAGGAGGACTTCTAGAGAGAGTCATTGCACAGACATTAACATTCTCCAGGGTGAAAAGAGCTTGTAGAGACAGACACTGCACAGACATCAGCATTCACCAGGATGAGGAGGACTTTTAGGGACAGTCACTGGAAACAGATCAACATTTTCCATGGCGAGGATGGCTTGTAGGGAAAGCTTCTGCACAGACAACATTCTCCAGGATGAGGTGGGCTTGTTGGGAGACTGGCTCCACATACATCAACATTCTCAAGGGTGAGGCAGAATTGTAGGGACAGTGACTGCACAGGCAACATCATTCTCCAGGTTGAGGAGGGCTTTTAGGGACAGTCACTGCAAAGACATCAACATTCTCCAGGGTGAGGACGTCTTGTAGGTATAGCCTACACAAAGGTCAACATTCTCCATGGTGAGATGACTTGTTCTAATAGTCACTGAGCAGACATCAACATTCTCCTGGGTGAGGAGGCTTGTAGGGACAGTAATTGCACAGATTTCAACATTCTTCAGGGTGAGGAGGGACAGTCACTGCAGAGACATTAACATTTTTCAGGGTGAAGACGGCTTGTAGGGACAGTCACTGTACAGATGTCAGCATTCTTCAGGGTGAGGAGCACTTTTTGGGACAGTTACTGCACAGACGTCAACATTCTGCAGGTAGAGGGAGGCTTGAAATGAGAATCACTGCACAGACATCAGCATTGTCCAGGGTGAGGAGGTCTTGTAGGGACAGTCACTACACAGATGTCAACATACTCCTAGGTGAGGAGGTTCTGTAGGGACAGTTACTGCATAGACATCAACATTCTCCAGGGTGTGTAGAGCTTCTAGGGAGAGTCATTGCACAAATATCAATGTTCTGCAGGGTAAGGAGGTCTTTTAGGTACAGTCACGGCACAGATATCAACATTCTCCAGGATGAACAAGTCTTGTAGAAACAGTCACGTCACAGATGTCAGCATTCTTCAGCATGAGTAAGGCTTTCAGTGAGAGTCACTGCACAGACATGAACATTCCCCATTGTGAGTAAGTCTTGTAGGAACTGTCACCGCCTAGACATTAACATTCACCAGGGTGAGGAGGGCTTGTAGAGAGAGTCATTGCACAGACATCAACATTCTCCAGGGTAAGGAGAACTTGTAGAGACAGTCACTCCACAAACAACACCATTCCCATCATGAGGAGAGCTTGTAGAGACAGACACTACACAGAAATCAACATTGTCCAGGGTGAGGAGGGCTTGTAGGGATAGTCACCGCAAACAGATCAACATTCTCCATAGTGGGGATGACTTGTAGAGACAGCCACTGCACAGACAACATTTTTCAGGGTGAGGAGGGCTGTAGGAACAGTCAGAACACAGACATCAACATTCTCCATAGTGAGGTGGGCTTGTAGGGACAGTGACTGCAGAGGCATCAACATTCTCCAGGGTGAGGCAGACTTGTAGGGACAGTAACTGCAGAGACATCAATATTCTCCAGGGTGAGGATTGCTTGTGGGCACAGTCACTGCACAGACATCATTCTCCAGGGTGAAGAGGGCTTGTAGGGGCAGTCACTGCACAGACATTAACACTGTCCAGAGTGAGGAGGTTTTGTAGGGATAGTCACTGCCCAAACATCAACATTGTACAGGCTGAGGAGGTCTAGTAGGGGCAGTCACTGCACAGACATCAACATTCACCAGAGTCAGGAGGGCTTGCAGGGATAGTCACTGCACTGACATCAACATTCTCCAGGGTGATGAGGGATTATAGGGACAGTCACTGCATATTGTCCAGGTTGAGGAGCTCTTGTAGATACAGTCACTGCAGAGACATCAATGTTCTGAAGAGTGAGGAGGGCTTGTAGGGACATTCACTACATAAATATCAACGTTCTCCAGGATGAGGAAGACTTGTAAGGACAGTCACTCCACACACATCAGCACTCTCTAGGGTGAGGTGCGCTTGTAGGGAGAGGTACTTCAGAGATATCAACCTTCTCCAGGGTGAGTAGGGCTTGTACAGACACTGACTGCACAGATGTCAACATTCCCCAGGCATGCAAGGGCATGTAGGGCCAGTAACTGCAGAGACATCATCATTTTCTAGGGTGAGAAAGGTTTTGCAGGCACACCAACATTCCGCAAGTTGAGGGCACCTTGTAGAAGATTCACTTCACAAACATCAGTACTCACTACTGTGAGGTGGGCTTGTAAGGACAGGCACTCCACAGACATCAGCATTTTCCAGGGTGATGAGGTCTTGTAGGCAGAGTCAGTGCACAGTCATTATTTTCCCCTGATGAGTTGGTCTGGTAGTGAGAGTCACTGTACAGACATCAACATTCTCCAGGGTGATGAGGGATTGTAGGTAGGGAGAGCCACTACTCGGACATCAACATCCCCCAGGGTGAAGAAAGCTTGTAGGTGCAGTCACTGCATGAACATCAACATTCTGCAGGTTGAGGAGGGCTTGTAGGGACAGTCACTGCACAAACAACACCATTCCCATGATGAGAAGAGCTTGTAGAGACAGACACTATACAGACATCAACATTGTCCAGGGTGAGGAGGGCTTGTAGGGACAGTCACCACAAAGAGGTCAACATTCTCCATGGTGGGGATGGCTTGTAGGGACAGCCAGTGCCAGACAACAACATTTTACAGGGTGAGGAGGGTTGTAGGGACAGTCACTGCACAGACATCAACATTCTCTAGTGTGAACTAGTCTTGTTGGAAGATTAACTGCACAGACATCAACATTCTCAAGGGTGAGGCAGGCTTGTAGGGACTGTGACTGCAGAGACATCAATATTCTCCATGGTGAGTAGGGCTTGTGGGCACAGTCACTGCACAGACATCATTCACCAGGGTGAGGAGTGCTTGTAAGGAAGTCACTGCACAGACATCAACATTGTCCAGAGTGAGGAGGTTTTGTACGGATAGTCACTGCCCATACATCAACATTTTCCAGGCTGAGGAGGTCCATTAGGGACAGTCATTGCACAGACATCAACATTCACCAGAGTCAGGAGGTGTTGTAGGGATAGTCACTACACAGACATCAAAATTGTCATGTGTGAGGAGGTCTTGTAGGGACAGTCAGTGCACAGACATCAAGATTCACCAGAGTGTGGAAGTCTTGTAGGGACAGTCACTGCACAGACATCAACATTGTCCAAGGTGAGGAGGTCTTGTAGGGATGGTCACTGCAGTGAAATTAGCATTCTACAGGGTGAGGAAGTCTTGTAGGGATAGTCACTGCACAGACGTATATAGGGTGAGCAGGGATTTTGGGGACAGTCACTACACAGACATCAAGATTCTTGAATGTGAGGAGGGCTGGCATAGACAGTCACTGCACAGTCATCAATATTCTCTAGGGTGAGCCGGCTTGTAGGGTCAGTCACTGTAGAGATATAAACATTTTCCAGGATGAGGAGAGCTTGCAGGGACAGTCACTGCACAGAGATCAACACTATCCAGAGTGAGGAGGTCTTGTAGGGATAGTCACTGCCCAGACATTAACATTGTCCAGAGTGAGGAGGTCTTGTAGGGATAGTCACTGCACAGACATTAACATTGTCCATGGTGAGGAGGCCTTGTAGGGATAGTCACTGCACAGACATTAACATTGTCCAGGGAGAGCAGAGCCATTAGGGAGAGTCATTTCACAGATATCAATATTCTCCAGGGTGAGGAGATCTTTTAAGTACAGTCACAGCACAGATGTCAGCATTGTCTAGGATGAGGATGTCTTGTAGGGGCAGTCACTGCAGACACATCAACATTCTCTAGGATGAAGAGGACTTGTAGGGACAGTCACTGCAATGATATCAGCATTCTCCAGGGTAAGGCTTGTAGGGAGAGTCGCTGCACAGACATGATCATTCTCCAGGGTGAGTAAGGCTTGTAGGGACTGTCACCACCCAGACATCAATATTCAACAGGGTGAGGAGGACTTGTATTGAGAGTCATTGCACAGACATCAACATTCTCCAGGGTGAAGAAGGCTTGTAGGTACAGGCACTGCACAAACGACCCAATTCCCATTGTGAGGAGAGCTTGTAGAGACAGACACTGCACAGACATCAACATTGTCCAGGCTGAGGTGGGCTTGTATGGAGATTGCACAGACATTGACATTCTCAAGGGTGAAGCAGGTTTGTAGGGAAAGTGACTTGCAGAGACATCAATATTCTCCAGGATGAGGAGGGCTTGTAGGCACAGTCACTGCACAGATATCATTTTCCAGGGTGAGGATGGCTTGTAGGGACAGTTACTGCACAGACATCAACATTCTACCGGGTGAGGAGGTCTTGTAGGGACAGTCACTACACAGACGTCAGCAGTCTATAGGGTGAGCAGGGCTTGTGGGGACAGTCACTACACAGACATCAACATTCTTGAATGTGTGGAGGGCTGGCAGTGACAGTCACTGCACAGTCATCAATATTTTCTAGGGTGAGCCGGCTTGTAGAGTCAGTCACTGCAAACAGATTAACATTCTCCATGGTGGGGATGGTTTATAGGGACAGCCACTGCACAGACAACTACATTTTGCAGGGTGAGGAGGATTGTAGGGACAGTCACTGCACAGACATCAACATTCTCCAGGGTGATGTGGGATTGTACTGAAATTGACTGCACAGACATTGACATTCTCAAGGGTGAAGCAGGCTTGTAGAGAGAGTGACTGCAGAGACATCAATATTCTCCACAGTGAGGAGGGCTTGTAGGCACAGTCACTGCACAGACATCATTCTCCAGGGTGAGGATGGCTTCTAGGGACAGTCACTGCAGAGACATCAACATTCTACAGGGTGAGGAGGTCTTGTAGTTACAGTCACTGCACAGACGTCAGCAGTCTATACGGTGAGCAGGGCTTGCGGGGACAGTCACTACACAGACATCAACATTCTTGAATGTGTGGAGGGCTGGCAGTGACAGTCACTGCACAGCCATCAATATTCTCTAGGGTGAGCTGGCTTGTAGGATCAATCACTGTAGAAACATGAACATTGTCCAGGGTGAGGAGGTCTTATAGGGATAGTCACTGCACAGACATCAACATTCTCTAGGGTGAGGATATCTTGTAGGGACAGTCACTGTACAGACATCAACAGTCTATAGGGTAAGCAGGGCTTGTGGGGACAGTCACTACACAGACATCAACATTCTTGAACATGAGGAGGGCTAGTAGAGACAGTCACTGCACAGACATCAATATTCTCCAGGGTGAGGCGGGCTTGTAGGGTCTGTCATTGTAGCAAGTGGCCAGCACCAAGAGGTAATCAACACAACAGACCAAAAATAGTGAAATTGTTTATTAGTCCCAGACCGGTTTCGGCAAACCTGCCTTCCACAATGGTAAATGTAACAAAAAAGCCCCATACAATCATACCAATTAAATAATACAACTCTCCAAAGAAAAGTCAGCTTCACATATTATGTCATTTCCTATGACAATTGTTAACGTTCCTAAAGAATAAACAAATAAATATCAACATCTTATAGACTATAAGTCACAATTTTTTATAAATATTATACATTTCATAAATGATCATTGAGCTGTGGTGAAAAGAGACCCCCCCCCACCAGCTTTATAATCCAATACTTTTCCTTTGTATTCAAAATAGAATGCCAACCCTGTCTATTACTTCTATTGCCATGGATCCTATCTATAATCATAAAGTAAAACTGGGCAGTACCATGAACCGTACAATGTCTATATAGTGCATTCGTCAACCTTTTGTTACGTATATCACTCCGATGCTCAGACATACGGAGATGCAAGGGACGTGATGTCTGCCTTGTATAGAAAGCCAAACAGGTGCATGTCACTAAGTATATTACCAAGTCGGTTCCACAGTTCCCAAAAAATCTGCTATCAAAAAGCTAACTGGTATTTTAAAATGTCTAGAAGTAGTAAACATGGTTGGCATTCTATTTTGAATAGAAAGGAGAAGTATTTGATTATAAAACTGGTGGGGGGGTTCTCTTTTCACCAGGGCTGAATGATCATTTATGAAATTTATAATATTTATAAAAATTGTGATTTATAGTCTATAAGATGTTGATATTTATTTGTTTATTCTTTAGGAATGTTAACAACTGTCATAGGAAATGACATAATATGTGCAGCTGACTTTTCATTGGAGGATTGTATTATTTAATTGGTATGATTGTATGGGGCTTTTTTGTTACATTTCCCATTGAGGAAGGCAGGTTTGCCGAAACCGGTCTGGGACTAATAAACAATTTCACTATTTTTGGTCTGTTGTGTTGATTACCTCTTGGTGCTGGCCACTTGTGTACTTTAATTTGGTTTGGTTTGACCTTGCACCAGCCGTACATGCAGACATCTTTACTGTAACATCAGTCATTGTAGTGACATCAACATCCTCCAGGGTGAGTAGGGCTTGTAGGGACAGTCACTGCACAGACAACAATATTTTCCAGTATGAGGAGGGCTTGTAAGGGCAGTGACTGCACAGACATTAACATTCTCTAGGGTGAGGAGGGCTTGTAGGGATAGTCATTGCACACACATCAACAGTCTTCAGAGTGAGGTGGGCTTGAAGAGAGAGGTACTGCACAGATATCAACCTTCTGCAGGGTGAGAAGGGCTTGTATTGGCAGTCACTGTACAGCCATCCACATTCTACAGGATGGCTAGGGCTTGTAGGGATAGTCACTGCACAGATATCAACATTCTTCTGGGTGAGGAGGTATTTTAAGTACAGTCATGGCACAGACATCAGCATTATCCAGGGTCACGAGGTCTTGTAGGGATAGTTGCTGCACAGACATCAACATTTTACAGGTTGAGGAGGTCTTGTAGGGACAGTCACTGCACAGACATCAACATTATCCAGGGTAAGGAGGTCCTATAGGGAGAGTCGCTGCACAGACATCAACATTTTCCAGGTTGAGGAGGTCTTGTAGAGACAGTCACTGCACAGACAACAATATTTTCCAGTGTGAGGAGGACTTGTAGGGACAGTGACTGCACAGACATTAACATTCTCTAGGGTGAGGAGGGCTTGTAGGGGCAGTCATTGGACAAACATCAGCAGTCTCCAGGGTGAGGTGGACTTGAAGAGAGAGGTACTGCACAGATATCAACCTTCTGCAGGGTGAGAAGGGCTTGGATTGGCAGCCACTGTACAGCCATCCACATTCTACAGGATGGCTAGGGCTTGTAGGGATAGTCACTGCACAGATATCAACATTCTCCAGGGTGCGGAGAGCTGGTAAGAACAGTCACTGCACAAATGTCAACATTCTCCATGGTGAGGATGGGTTGTTGGGACAGTCACTGAGCAGGCATCAACATTCTCCTAGGTGAGAAGGCTTGTGGGGACAATTATTGCACAGACGCGAACATTCTTCAGGGTGAAGAGGGCTTATAGCGAGAATCATGGCACAGACATTAACATTCTCCAGGGTGAAGTGGGCTTGTAGGGACAGTTATATACAGACATCAGCATTCCTCAGGGTGAGGAGCAGTTTTAGGGAGAGTTACTGCAGAGACATCAACATTGTCCAGGTTGAGGAGGGCTTGTAATGAGAATCACTGCACACACATCAACATTTTCCTGGGTGAGGAGGTCTTGTAGGGACAGTCACTACACAGATGTCGACATACTCTAAGGTGAGGAGGTCTTGTAGGGACAGCTACTGCACAGATGTCAACATTCTCCAGCGTGAGCAGAGCTTGTAGGGAGAGTCATTGCACAGATATCAACATTCTCCTGGGTGAAGAGGTCTTTTAGGTACAATCATGGTACCGGCATCAGCATTATCCAGGGTTGTACCGACATCAGCATTATCCAGGGTGACGAGGTCTTGTAGGGATAGTCGCTGCACAGACATCAACATTTTCCAGGTTGAGGAGGTCTTGTAGGGACAGTCACTGCACAGATATCAACATTCTCCAGGGTGAGTAAGACTTGTAGGGACTGTCAATGCCCAGACCTCAACATTCAGCAGAATGAGAAGGGCTGGTAGGGACAGTTACTGCACAAACAACATTCCCATTCTGAGAGAGCTTGTAAAGACAGACCCTGCACAGACGTCAGCATTCTACAGGGTGAGTAGGGCTTGTAGCGACAGTCACTGTGAACAAATAAACATTCTCCATGGTAAGGATAGCTTGTAGGGACAGTCACTGCACAGACAGCAACATTTTTCATGGTGGGAAGGGCTTGTAGAGAGATTGCACAGACCTCAACATTCTCAAGGGTGAGGCAGACTTGCAGGAACAGTGACTGCAGATCCATCAATATTCTCCATCGTGAGGAGGGCATGTAGGGACAGTCACTATACTGATGTCAGCAATCTTCAGGGTGAGGAGCACTTTTAGGGAGAATTGCTGCACAGACATCAACATTCTCCAGGATGAGAAGGGCTTGTAATGAGAATCACTGCATAGACATCAGCATTGTCCAGGGTGAGGAGGTCCTGTAGGGACAGTTACTACAGAGATATCAACATACTCCAAGGTGAGGAAGTAATGTAGGGACAGTTACCTCAATGACATCAATATTCTTCAGGGTGAGCAGAGCCAGTAGGGAGAGTCATTGCCCAGATATCAATATTCTCCAGGGTGAGGATATCTTGTAGGGACAGTCACTGCACAGACATCAACAATATATAGGGTAAGCAGGGCTTGTGGGAACAGTCACTACACAGAGATCAACATTCTTGAACGTGAGGAGGGCTGTTAGCGACAGTGACTGCACAGACATTAACATTCTCTAAGGTGAGGAGGGCTTGTAGGGGCAGTCATTGGACAAACATCAGCAGTCTCCAGGGTGAGGTGGACTTGAAGAGAGAGGTACTGCACAGATATCAACCTTCTGCAGGGTGAGAAGGGCTTGTATTGGCAGTCACTGTTCAGCCATCCACATTCTACAGGATGGCTAGGGCTTGTAGGGATAGTCACTGCACAGATATCAACATTCTCCAGGGTGCGAAGAGCTGGTAAGAACAGTCACTGCACAAATGTCAACATTCTTCATTGTGAGAATGGGTTGTTGGGACAGTCACTGAGCAGGCATCAACATTCTCCTAGGTGAGAAGGCTTGTGGGGACAATCATTGCACAGACGTGAACATTCTTCAGGGTGAAGAGGGCTTATAGCGAGAATCATGGCACAGACATTAACATTCTCCAGGGTGAAGTGGGCTTGTAGGGACAGTTATATACAGACATCAGCATTCCTCAGGGTGAGGAGCAGTTTTAGGGAGAGTTACTGCAGAGACATCAACATTGTCCAGGTTGAGGAGGGCTTGTAATGAGAATCACTGCACACACATCAACATTTTCCTGGGTGAGGAGGTCTTTTAGGGACAGTCACTACACAGATGTCGACATACTGTAAGGTGAGGAGGCCTTGTAGGGACAGCTACTGCACAGATGTCAACATTCTCCAGCGTGAGCAGAGCTTGTAGGGAGAGTCATTGCACAGATATCAGTATTCTTCTGGGTGAGGAGGTCTTTTAAGTACAGTCATGGTACAGACATCAGCATTATCCAGGGTGACAAGGTCTTGTAGGGATATTCGCAGCACAAACATCAACACTTTCCAGGTTGAGGAGGTCTTGTAGGAACAGTCACTGCACAGACATCAACATTATCCAGGGTAAGGAGGTCCTATACGGAGAGTCGCTGCACAGACATCAACATTTTCCAGGTTGAGGAGGTCTTGTAGAGACAGTCACTGCACAGACAGCAAGATTCTCCTGGGTGAGTAAGGCTTGTAGGGACTGTCAACACCCAGACCTCAACATTTACCAGAATGAGTAGGGCTTGTAGGGACAGTCACTGAACAAACACCACCATTCCCATGGTGAGGAGAGCTTGTAGAAACAGACCCTGCACAGACGTCAACATTCTGCAGGGTTTGGAGGGCTTGTAGGGACATTCACTGCAAACAAATAAACATTCTCCATGGTGAGGATGGCTTGTAGTGACAGTCACTGCACAGGCAGCAAACTTTTTTTGTGGTGAGGAGTGCTTGTAGAGAGAATGCACAGACATCGACATTCTCAAGGGTGAGTAAGACTTGTAGGGACAGTGACTGCAGAGACATCAATATTCTCCATGGTGAGGAGGTTGTGTAGGGACAGTCACTATAAAGATTTCAGCATTCGTCAGGGTGAGGAGCACTTTTAGGGACAATTACTGCACAGATGTTGACATTCTTCAGGATGAGGAGGGCTTGTAATGAGGATCATTGCACAGACATTGGCATTGTCCAGGGTGAGGTGTTCTGTGTGCTCGTAAGTGTTCAAGTCATCTTATTCTGCACTTATTACAGCTTGTTAGTAGCCTGATTACATTTGTCTGCTATTCTATGTGTCTTGGTTTTGGTTTTTAGCACTTGTGCTTCAGGTCAGTTATTTCACATTTAGGGTTTTTGTGGACAAACTCTGCTCTCCCTAAGTCCACCAAGTATTCAGAGCACTGCATTTCTGTGCATTTGTACAAAGCTGATATGGCAGAGAGCTAAATTTTCCTGACTGTGAACAGAGTTGGAACCTTTTCCCATTTTATATTCCAAAGTGATAAGCACACTTTTTGCAACTCAGTTTGCACTGTGCTGTATTTATGTATTTGCTTTATTGTTTATATATTTGCTGTATTGTTTCTGTATTTTGTTGTTGTCTTCACTTTGTTTCTTGTTTGTTGGTTGTTGAGCCAGCCCATCTTAACTGTTTGTCATTGTCTGAGGTGTATTTTCTGTGTTGTACTTCCATTGCTAGAATTTCCTTGTGTTCTGACTGAGTGTAATTCTCAAACAATATGGAAATGTAGAGCTGATATGTATATTTTTTGGCACTTTTTAACTGTTCAGAGTTCTGCACTGTCTTAATTTTTGCTTGACTGATTTATATATCTGCTGGCATTGTTTTCTGATATTCTAAGTGCCTCCATTTTGATTTTTTTCCTAATGTACTGCTTTCTGCACATGTTTTTTTAAATTTAATTGCATTTATTTTAACTGTATTTGCTTTAATACTGCTACACACTCAATTGTGCTAGCTTGCACTGCATTTGAATTGTTTTTACTGCTGTTTTAGCTGCTTTTTTGTAAAAAACAAAACAAATAAAGTTCTAAACTTGTTTCCTTTACCTGGTTATTACTATCCTGGAATTCTTCAGTTCCAATGCCCTGGACCAGGTCATTCTGACACCCACTGGGGGAAGCAACATCCTTTACCTGGTTATTACTATCATGGGTGACTGTTGCTCTACACCAGTAGTCAATCCCTCCCTAGTCAGATCCAACCATAAACTAATCACCTTGGAAATCCACATCTCACCCACACCCCCCGCAAAAGTAACCACCATGAAAAACTTCTCCAAAGATGACTTTGGGCTCCTAAAAACAGAGGTGGATAACTTCACGGCACCCATGTCAATGGAAAATAGCTGCATGACTACCAAATCATACACCAATGCACTGTATGAACATGTACATAAATGCATGCAACTAGCCATACCCTACAGAACCAAGATGCTCTCCTCCAACAAAAGGAAGCCAATCCGGTGGTCCCCTGCCATTAATAAACTCTACAACAGAAGGAAGAAACTGCTGCATAAAAAGGTGAAGTTCGAAGACTGGAAAAACTCCCTTATTTGCCTCAACAAAAAGTGAGATCCCTCATCAAATCCTATAAAGCCAGCTATGAAGGCAGAATTGTGGTAAACACTAAAAACAATCACAAAGCCTTCTATAATTATATCAAGAACTTCCACGGCAATACCCAGATTTGCTCTGGTGTTACTGCACAATGGTACCTCCTATACTGAGCCAACAGATATTGCTAACATACTGACCAACAGATTCAGTGCCAGCTTTACCCCTCTCTCCCCCTAAAGGACCAATCACAATACCAGAAGAACGCCAGGCACCCAGCATTACTGCAGCACAGGTTAAAGCTGCATTGTCTAAGGCCAAGAATACAGCTTCCATGGGATAATATCCCTGGCTGTGTTCTACATGAACTACAAAGCAAACTGGCACAACTTAGGTTAATCTTAATCCACCTGACTTTGCAAAATATTCTTGAAATTAAATTACTTTATGGGTTAAGCCATAAAGATATTGTCCCTCAGTTTTGAATGGAGCCAGAGGCATACTATCTGTGCTAGAGAATAGGGTGTAGCTCCTGTAGGAAGATTGACATGGTTTTATGGTTTTATAACTTCCAGCAGCTGCACCACATCTGAACAAAGCTCTGTCTGTGTGTATGGTAACATGCAGGTGCAAAAAGCCTGGCAGCTTCTAGTGATAGGGGGATAGTGCGGGAAACAGAGTCAGATGACCAGATGTGTGTGATGTCATTCTGTACAGAAATAATCTTTTAATATTAGAGGAGACTGAAGTCCCAGCAGCATTCTTTATTTTGTATTGGATCTGACAACAAGGACCACTCACCCATCTTGCCTTGCTCTATTCATTAAGTAGGAACAGTAATTCTTTTAGTCAATCAGAAATAGATAGTGAGACTAGCTAAATATTGTTTTTTCAATAACTGTGTGAAACTTTCCATTGGTGTTATTTTTAATATTCCCTGTGTCTGAAACTCTGGTGTTTACTGTAAATAGATAGCAATCGTTCTGCGGACCTTTGTTCCTTTGTGGTGTCCCCTAAATGGGATAAGCTGAAAGGAAATTATATGAGATAGTTAGTATTTACATGTTCTTTTATTATCTACTATTAAATATATTTAAACTTTTCATTGTGGCTGGTCCTTTTTAGAAAATATTTAAGTTTTGAGAGTATTTGCACATATTTATTTGGTGATAATTCTGACCACTCCTGAAAGCCTTGCTGTTTGGGCAACATTGCCATTTGTATGAATATTAACTTCACTCAGTATAACTGGATACCCTTTTAAGAGCCTTATAGTAACTGACTGGTGGCAGTGAATCTACTTTATAGTCTGAGCAAAGCTGGTGGAGCAGGTAATCTATGCCAGCCTTTCCCAGGTGTGTGTGTGTGTGTGTGTGTGTGTGTGTGTGTGTGTGTGTGTGTGTGTGTGTGTGTGTGTGTGTGTGTGTGTGTGTGTGTGTGTGTGTGAAAATTAAATCTTCAAAGAGTGTGTGGCTTAATCATCTATGAATCACATGAATATTTTTTGTAGAACATCCCGTGATTCCAATAGTATATGGTCTACCCAAAGTACACAGTAACTTGTCTAAACTGCCTATGTGCCCCATTTTATCTAGTCGAGGCAGGGTCTCTGAGAACCTCTTTCCATCTTTGTAGAAAAGACCTTAAGACCTTTATTAGATAAAGTTGTTAGTGTTCTTAAGGACACTAAGAATTTTTTGAATGATCTTTTCCATTGCTCTAAAACATTTCACACAGACTGATATTATTTTTATTACTTTAGATGTTACATCTTTATTCACAGTGATACGGAATACTATTGGGGTAGATTATGTGAGGATGTTTTTATACCATAATACTGATTTTTCAAATAATAAGGTTGAATTGATTTGTACTTTATTAGACCTTATACTAGAAAACTGTTTTGTGTTTGAAACAAGTTACTACTTACAAAGAATAGGTGTTGCAATGGGCACTGTATGTGCCAAGAGCTATGCTTAGTGTTGGCATAGTGGGAATTAAAATATGTCCTGAAGGATAATTCATATTTCTAGTACATCACTTTTTATAGATGTTTTTTGAATGACGTCTTTCTTGTTTGGACCAGCAGTGAACAAAAAATGACAGAATTTTTAGATTTTCTTCATATAGCTACACAGTTTTTTTTAAGATTTAGTTGCCAGATTTCTGATACTTTAATAGAGTTTCTAGATGTCACTGTTAGGATGAACACTTTAGGCTTGCTTAACAAGTGAACATATAGAAAATCATGTAAGAAAAATACTATCTTGCATAAAATGAGTATGCACCCAGGTCATATTACCAAAAATATACTGAAGGGACAGTTTTTGAGAGCAAACAGGCTCCATAATGATGATGATGATGGTATGCTTAAAAAGTATTTAGGTCCATGAGAAATGATTTTTATTGAAAGAGGTTACTGAGTTACTGATGGAAAGACATAGAACATAATATCACTGAGGCATGTTCCCTTAGAAATACTAGGGGCAGACCATACGTTTCAGAGAACAGTGTTCAAGAGGCAAATAGTATATTGTATTCTAGTAATCAAATGAGGGACAATAGATTTTATTAACTTATTCCAGTGATGTCAACATCATATGCAATATATTGAAAAAGAACTGGCCTTTGTTAATGGCCAAATCTGAACTTAGGAATGCGTTAGATGTGAAAACTAATTTTTGTTTTCACAATAGCCTGTCACTGAAACATCAGCTATGTTATAGGAATGTGAAGTTTGCTCAGTCAGAATGGGTTGGCACTTTCTGTTGTCGGTCATGTTAAGCTTGTCATTTTATCTTGACCTGTATATATATTATACATCAAATTGTTAAACAAAAGGTGGAATGTGACTTTTTTATGCCGACTGTAAGAGTAGGGAATCTAGTTTATTACACTGGTTGTGTGGCTTGCAATGCCTTTTATAGTGGAAAAACTAATCACACATTAAAAGAAAGGATCCTCGAACACGTAAATGATATTAAGAAATGATAAGACCACTAGTGCATTAGCACAACATGTTCAGCAGTTTGGCATTAAACATTATTTTAAATTTTTAGTGTTATAACTGCTTTGTGAAAATTTAAGAGGTGGAGATTTTAATAATATAACTGAAAGATGTGAATTGAAGGAGATTCTGATGCTACAAGCATATGCTTTTCCTGGTTTAAATGACTGAGCCTCTTTACACTGAGATGTTCATTCTTTAGTTCATTGAGATGGGTGTGTTTCTTTTTAGATATTTGATTGTTCACTTTTGATATCATGTAACTATAGAATTGTGTTTTGATTGGATGCTCATACTCAGATGTTAGAAAATAATTTTATGAAT
This sequence comes from Protopterus annectens, assembly GCF_019279795.1. Lineage (NCBI taxonomy): Eukaryota > Metazoa > Chordata > Ceratodontiformes > Protopteridae > Protopterus > Protopterus annectens. The sequence goes on from NC_056750.1 coordinate 45,193,090, forward strand.
GAATAAAGGGATGTATGAAATGAATTTTGTCATGTGATTCTAATACTCTCAAAATGATTAGTGTTTTTCTTTTTTAAATCTAGTTAGGTTGTAATTGTTTTATGTGGTCTGAAGAAGCAGAGTAATACCGTGAAAGTGTTTACCTGTTTTTTACCATATTTATACAATAAAAGATTTACTTGCAGCTTTGATGGTCAGAATAATATATTATTGGTTCTCACTTAGTTTTGTGTTTAATCCTGACCTTTATTCAGTGGTTTTCTATGCTTTTCAGATTATATAAAGGATCAACCTGTCAAAATATTGGTGAGTGCATGTAACACAAAAGCTAGAGATAGACATTTAAAAAATTTCATATTTAATAGGTGGGAATAATTTCTTCTCATGTATCCATATTATTTTGGCCTAATGGATATAGACAAAAAGGTAAGAGTACTGAATTATATTAAGGAATGCAGAGTGCAAATAGCAGTGCTACAGGAGACACATTGAGAAAGAAGTGGGCATGTGAATTTTTTAAAGAAAAATTTCAGGATGAATATTCAGCAGACTACCAGGGACAAAGGAAACGGGGAATACTTATACTAATTGCTAGAGGAGCTCCAATAGTGATAGAAGAGGGAAAAAAGACAATAATGGTAGATTTGTAGTAGTAAGGGGCTAATGGAACGGGAGGAGGATTATGCTGACATGTATTTATATTCCACCTAAAACTCCTTTTATGGAGCTTAAGAAAATTTTGAGAGAAATAATCAGCTTTCAGCAAGGAATATTACTTATAGGTGAGGACTGGAACATGATTTGCAACAGTGAGGATATATCTGAGGGCCTTAAATGGAAGATATAACACAGAAGGTAGATTTCTGAGAAAGTTTATGAAAATAGTTGGTACAGAGAACATGAATTCAGTAGTGAGAACTTAAAGACAATTTACATATTATTCCCCATAGTACAATGGCTGGGCTAGACTAGACAGAAATTGTATTTCACAGGAGCAATATGCATTTGATTGAAAGCTTTGACACACTTCCAATGACTATTTCAGATCATGTGCCAATGGCAGCTGAGATAAAAATGCAGGGTAATGAGTTAGAAATGAGACACTGGCACTTTCCTATCTACTTGACACAAAGAAATGAATTTAAGGAATTGGTAGTAGAAATTGTTTGAGAATTGTTGGGGAAGATGGAGGCTTTTCTGGGGGTTGTGGCTGTGGGGTGGGATGCAGTGGGGATGGAGTTTAGGAATAAGATGGAGGTGGAAGAAAAAGAGATAGGGTTGAGAAGTATCAGGGATTACTTGAGGGATCTCACAGAGGTTGATATGTTACAGAATGGGGGGGTCTGTCAGAGCAAGAGGAAGCAAGGCTGCACAATGCTGAAGGGAAAGTGGGACAGTGTGTGAATGCTGTGCATGAGTTTGGGGTGATTGCTGTTGAGCAACTGTTTTTTGTAGTAAATCCAGGGCAAAGAAGCTTTTGGCATGGCAACTTGGGCAGCAGATGGTGGAAGGAGTTGTTGCCAGACTTGGGGAGCCGATGGCAAGAAGGATGAGTGGATGCCCTGTGGAGGTATTGGAGATATTTTGGAAGTTTTTTTGAGGGATTGTATAAGGTGGAGAGATGTGTAGGTCAGGAAATAGCACAAGTGGAAATATTTGTGGAGGACTTGGGTATTGGGGTTGGTGGTGGATGAGGCTTGGCAACTGACAGTTGGGATGGGAGGCGATGAAATAAAAACAGCGACATATAACTGATCTGCAGGAAAGTCTCCAGGAGTAGATGGTTGTACTTGGGAGGTTTGGAAGTTAGCAGGGAAGAAAGTGATGAAGATCTGGAAGATTTTGTTTGGCTCTGTTTTAAAAGGTGGGGAAGCATTAACTTCCTGGAAGAAAGCTGTAGTGGCTGTAGTACATAGGGATGGTGAAGACCCGTCAGATCTAGCTTCATGTGGGCCCATTTTGATTGTGAACTATGATTATAAAGTGTTCATGTCTATAATAGCTATGGTAATGGCAGGAATGTTCCCAAGGTTGATAGGTGAGGATCAGTATGGTTTTGTGGAGTGGAGGCAGACATTTGACAGCATTAATAGAACAATGATGATCCAGATGGAGGCAGAATGTAAGAGAATACTGTTGTTGGTGGGTCTTGATGCAGAGATGGCATTTGACCAAGTGGGCTGGAATTTTGTGAGTGAGGAGGTGGAGGCATTTGCATTCCCTGATATAATGATAAGGTTGATAAGGGGGTATGTGTGTGATCAGAGACAAAAATAAAAGTGGGTGGATTTCTCTCTGATGGGATGTGTTTGAGCAGAGGCATCAGGCAGGGCATCTTCTTCCTCCTTTGTTATTTGCATTCTATTTGGAATGATTAGCAGGGAAAGTAAAGAACTTGGAGATTCAGGGATACAATTGGTATGGTAATCAAGAAAGGTTGGCTTTGTTTGTAGACATTGTGTTTTCCACCTGGTGGGACCAGAGAGGGAGTCTTGGTGGATGTAGAATTAATGAAGAGAAAACAAAGGTTATAAATATAAACTATGTACCCACACATGAACAGGAATTGGTTCAGCAATACCCAAATTTGTGGGGACATGATGAAATATTTAGGAGTATGGATTAAAAAGGATTCTGTTATGGCAGCTAAGGAAATACACTAAACAAACGATTATACAAAAACTGAGAAGCTAGACCTCTTGTTTATGGATATGGATAGCAGGAGCAGTGAAAATGTTTTAGTCCCTTTAGTTTTATATGCATGTTTGGCATATTTTTATCAACCAGAGGAGATGTTGTGGACAGCAATTTATAAAGAGTTGAAAGATTTTATTGGGGGGGGGGCAAAGGTTAAGTCGGATAAGTTGATCCGTCCAATAGAATAAGGTGGTTTAGGATTACCTGATTTGAAGGAAATTTATATATATATATATATATATATATATATATATATATATATATATATATATATATATATATAGTTAAGGCTCTCCTATATAACACAAGCAGAAAGCTATAATTCAAAGTGAAAAAGGATGACCATATGACATGGGAGGAATTGAAGAAATAAGGAGAGAGTGGGATTTTTGATGCAGATCCTTCAGGAGAACAAGAATAGTCATAGAGGATATTATATTCATAAAGTAGTAGAAAGTATTCTAAGAACTAAGCCAACACAAGAAAGGAGAAAGGAGATTCTGCCAATAGGGATGACTGCAGTTAATGGTACACAGAATAGTCAAGAGGGGCATAGAATTTATTTAATAAAACTGACAAAAGAACCAAAATATTAGAAGCAAATAACAAGAAGGAAAGGTAATAGAATGCAAAGAGACCAAGAAAACATTTGGACTGCAGGCTAGAGACTGCTGTCCCTATCTCTAAGTGATATCAGAGTGTAGGGATAGGGGAATCCTAAGTGAAAGACCTGCTCTGGTAGAGTTTTTACTTGAATCTAGAAAAGAAGCTGCTGTTAAAAAAGGATACTTAGCAGGGCATGTAAAATACTACATGATTACTATAGGAATCAGTCGGAGGCGGTTAGAAAATATTGGGAAGAGGGACTGGATAAGCAATTCACAAGGAAACCATGGGATGACATATATATGGCTCCCAAATATGCAACAAAGTCTAGAAGACTTAGGATTTTTGCTTGATAGTGTTTGCATAGGTATTTTTATACCCCAAGTAGACTCCAAAAAATTTTCCTCGGGTAGATGCCAAATGTTGGAGGTGTGATGGGGCAGAAATGGGTACCTGTGAACATATAATGTTAAGTTGTCAATCTCGCCTTCATTCTTGCTGGATGGGTTCGGAGCCGATCCTCAGCTCCGACTCGGCACTTGCTAAGCTCGAGAGTCACTTTTACCAGCTCGAGGCAGCCCCATATCCCATTATGCAAGGCGGTAATTACCCAGATCTCGTTTGCCGCTTCGCTAATGAGGTCATCTTTTTTACCAGCTCCTGGTAAGTGATTTTGTATTGTTGTTAGTCCAGGATATTTAGATCCAATTCCCTAATTTTTTTTCTTTATAGCAATTTTAGTAAATCCTATTTTCTCTTAGCTCCATACCCCTTTCTTTAACCCTTATTCTTAGGTCTTAGAGCTTTGGGCCTTAGGCCTTACCCCCCTTACAGTTCCTGTCAGGATTTCCTAGGTGGTGTTGTGTGGTGTATTCCCACTTAGTTCACTCTTCCATAGTTTTCTGTGTTTCGGGCCTTAGGCTTTTTCCCACCCTCTCAGTTCCTGTCAGAAATTAGGTGTGTGTGTGTGTTGTGTCACTGTTAATAATAACTAATTATTTACCCTTAATAATAAATTAGTTATTAGTATCTTTTTTGGTCTGATTGTTGGGTGTGTGTGTGTTTTAGGTCAGACATGTCTAAAGATACTAGGGTCTCAGGTTTCAAGAAGTGTGACTCGTGCTGTCAGAAGATGTCTCTGACAGACGGTCACACTTCTTGTATTTATTGCCTGGGACCCCTACACCTGCAGGACTCCTGTGCTATCTGTCATTCCTTTAGCCAGAGAGTCCTGCAGTAACATAGAAATAAATTGATCCTCAGGGGTCTCCTTAAGCCTGAGAGCTCCCCGGCCAAGGTCGGTTCCGGGAAGCCCTTCAAGACCCAGGCTTCAGTGTCCAAGTCGGTGGTCTTGGTTTCGACTCCGCCAGAGTCGACATCAGCTCTATCCGGAGCTGATCTTTCCTTAGTGGAAGCTACAGTATCGGCGCCGTTCGGCTCCGATACCCTGGCTTCGGCAGCTGTGTCGGCTCCGGCTGGAGCCGACACCCTAGCTTCGAAGCATGTCTCGGCTCCGGCTGGAGCCGAGATATCTTTGCCTCCACTCGGAGCCGATAAGTTATTGGCTCCACCTGGAGCCGAGGTTTCTTCGGCTCCGATGGCTCCGTCCAAAAAGAGGTCTAGATCTCCTTCTTTGGAATCTATACACTCGGCTCCAGCTTCCCCCCTGCTTTCGGAGCGGAGCCATCGGAGTTGATCATCGAGGTCTTCCAGGCTATCAGACCATGATTTAGAGAGAGTGGTGAGTAGGCTATTGAAATCACAGGCACTAGCCCAAATGCTCCATAGCCCATCTCAACAGACGACCGCTATTCTGCACCCTCCTGAGATTCCTCCTTCGACTCTTCTACAGAGTTCGGAGCCGGAGTTTATTGGTACCGTGACTGCTGCGGCTTCGGAGCCGATACCACACTTTTCGGCTCCATCGTCCTCGACTCCTGTCTCCTCCTTGAGACCTTCCTTGTAGGGATCCGGGCATCAGGCTTCCCTGGTCGGTTCCAAGGGGGCGAGTGGCATCGGACCCTTGTCCGACCCCGCTCTCCCTCTCGGGGCTTCGGCCTTGGTGAGTTCGGCCCCGACATCTGCTTCGGAGCCTTCCCTCTCGGTGGGACCAGGGATCCCCGTTTCTTTGGAGTGGGATCTCTCGGCCCTCCCTGGGAGGGGAGCCTTTGAGGTGATGAGGAGTGTGCTAGCCCCTGAGCTCAGTCAGCAGTCGGTTCCTTTAGCTCCTCCCTCTACGGTGCCTGTAGATACCTCTTCCCGCTCTCTTGCTCCCGGACCCAGAGATCCATTGCTCCAGGTTTCCCCATTGGGAAGAACTTCCTCTTCCGAGGTTTCTCCTGATCCTTCAGGTGAACCCCCGCGTAAGAGGACCTGCAAGAGGAAGCACTTAGACTCCCCTGAGTCTACAACATCGGATACCGATTTGGATGAATCGGAGGGGTCCCCAAGATCCCCCTCTGAGGATGTCTCCTTTTCAGACATCCTTGAGCTCCTTAAACAGAGGGGGAACTGGCCATCCATTAACCCCTCCGAGGATGAATCGGTATACCTGGAGGCTTTTGGATCTCGACCCTCCACCTCCTGGGTGTCTCCGCCTTTCGACCCTCTCATGGAGGTCATAGCTCGAAAGGCGTGGGCATCTCCTGATTCGGTGGAACCAGTCCCCAGGAGACCTTCAAAATTTATTACGGCCCCCGCTGAAAAGCAGTTTCTTACCAAAGGTGTCCCGGTTGATGCCATGGTGGTGGCGGCCGCCACCAAGAAGGAACTTGCAGATCCTTCGTACCAGTCCATCCTCCTAACAAGGAGTCTAGGACCATGGACAGGTATGGCAAGCGGATGTTTTCCTCAGCGACCTTTGCTATGCGTTCGCTGAATTATTTATGTCACTTCACCAGACTTCAAAGGGACATCCTTAAAGAATTAGGTGAAGTAGTACAGGATCCTTCAGCAGCAGGAGCTCAAGAAAAGATTGCTTCTCAGCTGGGAATCCTTAATTCCATAACCAACTCCTCCATGCGGCTCATTTCTTATGCAGCCGATGGGGTGAGTAGAGCTGCAGGCACAGGAGTGGCTCTCAGACGTCAGTCCTGGATGCGGCTCTGTAATTTTGCAGACCCCTTTAAGGCGTCCTTCACAAATTCTCCCTTTGATGGATCAACATTGTTTGGTTCTCAGGTGAAGGACACTTTGACCAGGTGCGAGCAAGACAGCAAAACTCTTTCTGCCGTAGGAGTCCGTTTCTCCGCCTCTTCCAGGCCTTATCCCAAAGGTCAGAAGGGGGGGGAGATGTGGTTCCGAAAATCTCAGGGAGTGACGCCGGACGCACGTGGTCAGTTTACCCCCAGAGGCAGAGGGGGTAATAACAACAGACGCCGCCCTAGGGGCAGAGGGGGTCCGCAAAATCAGGGCTCCAGAGAGCCTCTCTCTGACAAGCCCTTCCAACATCCCTGAGGTGTTGCCCGACTGCCCACCCTTGGAGGCAGTCGGGGGAAGATTGTCGCTGTACCCAGAAGCCTGGCTTTCCCTCTCTCAAGACAAATGGGTACAGACGATCATATCCGAGGGTTACAAGATTCCCTTTGAGGAAAGCCCCTTCCCTCAAAGAGGTTCCCTTCCAGACGTACCACCTGGTCTAAGGGAAATTGCGAAATTAGAGGTGTCAAAGCTTCTAAAGAAAAGGGCCATCCAGCCAGTACCAAAAGATCATTTAGAGTCCAGAATCTACTCAAGGTTCTTTTTGGTCCCCAAAAAGACGGGAGACTGGAGACCAATATTAGACTTCAGCAGGCTCAACAAGTCTGTCAAAAAGACAAGATTTCGGATGGTCACACTTCAATCGATTTTGCCCTTTCTGGGCAAAGACAACTGGATGTGCTCCATAGACCTTCAGGATGCGTACTATCATATAAAGATTCACAGACGCTCCAGAAGTTTTCTCCGCTTTCGGCTGGGGACCAGTCATTTTCAATTCAGAGCCCTGCCCTTTGGCCTCACTAGAGCCCCCAGAGTGTTCACCAAATGCATGGCAGTGGTCACGGCTCACCTGAGACGTCAAGGATTCCAGGTGTTTCCGTATCTCGACGACTGGCTCCTCTCAGCCACCACCAGGCATCAACTCCTCCAAGCCAGAGATTACACTCTACGTCTCTGCGGCCACTTAGGAATTTCAGTCAACTTCGAAAAGTCTTCTTTGTCGCCCTGCCAATCTATTACCTTTATAGGTGCAAATCTAGACACTACTCGGATGTCAGCAAACCTAACAAGTCAGAGAATCCTAGATATCCAAAACCACGTTTGGATCATCCTATCCAGCAACAGGGCGCAAGCCAGGTTGGTCCTGAAAGTCTTGGGCCTCATGGCAGCTGCCATAACACTTCTTCCTCTGGCCCGCTTTTGCATGCGTCTCCTACAATGGATGTTGTTCACCCAATGGTCCTTCCAACAGCTTCCCATGCGTCACAAGATTCTGGTGACGCAGACCTGCAAGAACCATCTATCCTGGTGGATTTCTTCTCCTCTAGTTCATCAGGGCAGACCATTTGTTCCCCCGGCCCCGGTAGCCACGGTCACTTCGGATGCCTCCCTGATCGGGTGGGGGGGACATTATCAGGGCAGGATGGTTCATGGCACATGGCAACCGTTCGAATACCACCTGCACATAAATGTCCTAGAGATGAGAGCAGTGCTTTTAATGTTGCAAGCCCTCAACGACTTTCTCCCTTTAGGGACTATTGCAGTTCACACGGACAACATGTCCGTCGTGTGGTACATCAACAAGCAGGGCGGAACCAAGTCCTATCCCTTGTGTCGAGAAGCTCTCAGACATTGGCAATGGGCGATCTCCTCTCATCGATTTCTGGTAGCAACGCATATCCCCGGGAAAACCAACATAATAGCGGACAGATTGAGCAGAGCTATTCTCATGCCTCACGAGTGGTCTCTCAAGCAATCCATTGTGGAGGAGATTTTTCAGAAGTGGGGTCGCCCATGCTGCGATCTTTTTGCTACACCCCAAAACAACAAATGCCCAGACTTCTTCTCTCTCTTCCCACTTCCGGGCCATCCCCCCAGAGACGCTCTTACCCAAGATTGGCCCCGGGGACTTCCTTATGCCTTTCCTCCCTTTCCTTTGATACAAGTACTCCAGAAAGCTACCGTCTTGAGAGCCAAAATGATTCTCATTGCCCCTTACTGGCCTCGACAAATTTGGTTCCCGTTCCTTCATCGCCATCTTTTGGTGCGGCCTTGGCATCTGGACCCAGTTCCAGATCTCCTGACCCACCAGTCGGGTCAACTGCACCGGTCAGTTCCTTCCCTCAACCTCACAGCTTGGTTGCTCCACTTCCTTCCTTAGCCAGGCTTCCTATGATCTCTAACCCCGTTAGAGATATCATAGTAGCTTCTCTTAAGTCCTCTACCAGGAGGATTAATTCTAGCAAGTGGAAATGCTTCTCTTTTTGGGCAAAATCTAAGAACATAGACCCCTTTACTGCCCCTATTCAGTCGGTCTTGGATTTCCTTGCGGAAATTTTTCACTCAGGTTCTTCGTCTTCCACAGTCAAAGTTCAGTTGGCTGCAATCTCGAACTTTCATGTCGGCTTTGCAGACCACAACATTATGTCCCACAAACTTTGTAAAGCCTTTCTCAAAGGAGTTTTCCTTCTTAAACCCCCTGTTAGAGATCCTCCACCACAGTGGGATTTAAATTTAGTGCTGACATCCGTGATTCTTCCCCCTTTTGAACCGGCTGCTTCATGTTCATTAAAGTTTCTTTCTTGGAAGACACTTTTTCTAGTCGCTATTACCTTGGCTAGAAGAGTGTCTGAACTTCATGCCCTCTGTGTTCGTCCCCCTTATTTGGTCTTCCACAAAGACAGAGTATCCTTGAGAACCAACCCATCCTTTTTGCCCAAGATTGCTTCTAAGGCAAATTTAAACCAATCCATTGATCTCCCTGTATTTTTTCCAACTTATTCTAACAGGGCGGAACAAAAATTGCATTACTTAGATGTTCATCGCCAACTTAGATATTACTTGGATAGAACAAAGCAATTTAGGAAATCCGATCAGCTCTTCCTGTCTTATGCTGAAAATAGAAAAGGTCTCCCTGTTTCTAAAGTGACCTTATCTAGATGGCTATCTTCCACCATTTCTGACATTTACAGCTTAGGGGCAAACAGCTGAACTCAAAACCTAAAGCTCATTCCACAAGAGGTCTAGCCACTTCTACAGCCTTTCAGGCTAGACTATCCTTAGATACTATTTGTGCAGCAGCCACTTGGGCCACTCCTCATACCTTTGTTTCTCATTACAAATTGGATTTGGCCTCCAGGGATAGGGCAAGTTTTGGTTCCACTGTTCTCAAGAGTCTGTTCCATTGAGCCACCCAGGATAGAGGTGCTAGGGACGCGGTCCCATCCAGCAAGAATGAAGGCGAGATTGACAACTTAACATTTAGAAGTTATGTACCTACCATAACGTTCCATGTTAGTTGTCTTCTCTCGCCTTCTTTCTTGCGTCCCTCCCTCTTGTCCCCCTAGCCTGGACAGACCTTGATCTCCCCTTTTCTCTGGAAGATTCTTCTTCCTGGGACACCAGATAGTTCTTATCCTTGATTACCTGGTTTCCATTACAGCCTTTTTAGGTTAGTGTTTCTCTTTCCTTAGTGGAAAGTTTTTATAGGCAGTTTTTCCTCTAGATACCAAACGAGATCTGGGTAATTACCGCCTTGCATCATGGGATATGGGGCTGCCTCGAGCTGGTAAAAGTGACTCTCGAGCTTAGCAAGTGCTGAACCCATCCAGCAAGAAAGAAGGCGAGAGAAGACAACTAACATGGAATGTTATGGTAGGTACATAACTTCTAATTTTGGGAGTGTCATGAGTTGGCAGACTTTAAAAATTCCCTACAAAGTACCCTATCAGAAATATTGGGTGAACAAATGGATGTAGCAAAGGAAATTATTTTATTATTTTATTTTTTTTGAGCTGGGTACAAAATCTGAATTGCACAGACATACTAAGGCCTTGTTAAGTTTAATTTTGTTGGCTGTCAAAAATACACTTACTAGAAAATGGAAATCAAAATCTAAACCAACTGTATTTGAAGTATTGAATATTGCAACAGAGACAAAAAATAAACTGGAAACGGGATCTTTAGTGAAGGGTAGAAGCAAATTTCATTGAAAAAATGGAAATTCCGGGAACGGTACATGCAGAATAATGTTTTATGGGAGGAATGTATATTTGGAAGCACATGGAGTCAGGGCAATTTCCCTGGTAGAAACTGGAGAAACTAGTTCTCATACCTCCCGGGGGGGGGGGGGGCTGCTGGCAAGAAGTGACCCTTGCAGAAGAGAGTGGATGATGTCTGGAGCCAGCCCATCACATGACATCCCCCAGCTGTTGGCTGAATGTGCTGGGGGTTACGGCCAGCAAATAAGCTGAACCAGTGATGATGGCTGCTTGAATAATGGCCTGTTCTGGTTGATTACTGCCCCTGAGATGGGGAACAAATGGGTCCATTGGTAGGGAAGGAGTTGATGGTTGTCAGGTAGTGGGGGGGCAAAGAAACAGCCTCTAGGCAGATAACCTAAGCTAGCTGTTTAAAAATTACTAGTTGACCTGGATGATCTGTAGAAGTCTGCTGTTCTGTGCTTCCAAAGGCCTTGAAATTAGGTAAACTGAGTGTTATTAATGGAAAAGAAGAATATACATGCCTTAGAAAATTATGACCCAGCTATCCAAACTATACTGCCTGCTCTGTCACTGTCTAAAATTTCATTTGCACTGTAACACATTAATTTTCACTTCTAATGTCAGAATCAACACCAACAATATTGATCTAAAGTGCTAGGGCATACCCAGGTGAATTCATTGATGAAGTCATAGAAGAAGTCAGAATCAAAAGAGACATAGGTCATTTTAAACCCATTTTACATAAGGAAAACATTTTAAGTGACATGAGGACACATGATATAGAAGAAACAATAATAGATAATTCTGATTCACACAGAATACAAGATGTAGTTGAGAGAAACAAGTTCTCAGAAGCACTGATTATAACATAATGAAGACTTCAGACCACTTAAATGGATTTTTGAAAAAAACTGGGCCATATTAAATGAAGAAGAAGAGTTTAGAAACATATTAGGTGTAAAGCCATGTATTGTTAACAGGAGAGGGAAAAATTTAAAAGAATTAATCCAGTATAAAGAGAATTATAGTGAAAGTGTCCTGCATGGCATGAGGAGGTGTGGTGCATGTAAATGGTGCCACAAAATAGAAATTAATAATGAATTTATTATAAGAAAGAAAAAATATATGATAAAAGGAAAATACAGTTGTGAATCTAAGGCAGTGGTATATTTAAGTAAGTGCAAATTATGTCTAGCTTTTTACATAGGAAAGACGGAGAGAAAACTCTCCCAACGTGTACATGAGCATGAATATGCCATTAGAAAAATTAATTTATCTAATGCCTTGGCAAAGCATGTAAAAGACCATCCAGGGCACCAATTTAGCTACATCATTATTGACAGTGTAGTAATAGATGATAAAAAAGCATGGAGCTTGTTATTAGAATTGAGAGAGCTTGAATGGCAAGTAAGGTTACAAGCAGACAGCTGGCCAGGATTCAATGAACGGAGTTCTATAACTCCAATCTTGAAGCTTAATGCGTTAAAAAGAAGTAAGATAAAATAAATGTGTTTTACAAAGGAAATAAATAGATAATTTGTAATGAATTTAGAGTTGAATAAGGTTTTATATGCATGAATGGGGCAGCATTGTTGGGTTTTTTTTTAAAACTGAATATTGCTTTAAATGAAATGTTTCTTGATTAAGAGGAAATTATGTCACTATAAGGAAATGTATTTAAAATGGAGGGAAAAATTTAAAATGATGTCTGAAGAAGTTTAATATTCATTTAAACGAAAGCGCTAACATTTTAATACAGTTTTATTTTTGGAATAAAGCTTGCGATCATTTTATACTTCTAAGTGGTGGTTCGTCTTTGTGGATTTAGCTGACACGTTGCCTGCTTTTTTGTTTTTGTTATATAAAAACATAAAACAAAGTTGAAATAAAACCATGTTCCCTGGTAATAAAAAACACACTATCTCTTAAGAGGAATACTTTTAAGTCGGGGTCTAAGGGGTACGGACTCATTAAGACCATGCCCTGAGTCCTCTCTCATCCTGACAATCCATGTGGATTCTAGATCTTCGGTTCTGTTACCTATATCACCTAACCAAACACTCTCTGCTATTCTACCAATAACCAAAAACTTAACATATGCGTGTAATCAGTGTTCATAATGTGTTTGGCAAGTGCATTAACCTTATTATGTCTACTTATATTGTATATGTGTTCTCTTATGCATTCTTTAAATGTTCTATTAGTCTTCCCTTTGTAGAACAACATGCACTTCTCACAGTGGGCAAGATAAACCGCATGCTTGGTATGGCATGTACTTTAAACGTATAAGCCTTCTTCTGGTCAGGATGGTAAAATTCAGCACTGGTGTCAATATAAATAGAAAAATTGCAATGCCCACATGGTCTAGTACCATAGTCACTGTCTTGAATGAGGGTTTCCTTAGGATAACATAGTCTTCTTTTTAAGGACTTACTGTTCCTAAACTGAATTTTAGGTTCATCATCAATAAGCTTCACTACCTCAGGATCAGTAACTAAAACATTCCTTTAAAAGAAGAAAATAAAACAAAAAGGACAGATTTTAAAGGAAAATACAGTGTGGGGGGTGGTGCCCCCCCAACTATATATACCAACTCCAGGGTCGCACGACATTGGGGAGGGGGACAAATCCCAGTTTTATGCCTTGAATACTGGTTTTCGATCAAATGGGTTTAGGTCAAATGGTCTTCTGATCATATGAAGTAGACCCGTATATATATATATATATATATATATATATATATATATATATATATATATATATATATATCTGGGTCTACTTCAGTATATTGACTTACTTAAACACCAAAGTGGATATAAGTGAGAAAACAACTCCGCACTGACCATGGTACCGAACAGTCAGAAGAACATAATTTTAATACAGGAAAAGAGTTGGTTGGACAGTATGGTGACCTTTGCCCTTTTCCATACTGTAGTGCAATCTTGGAGTTGGTATATTTAAGTAGGGGTGTGTGTGGGGGGGGGTGAAGCCCCCACTTGCATGCGTTTAATTTAATGTAGTTTGTTTTCATGGTGTTGGTGGATAACTGAGTGTTTTCCTGGGGTAAGTTTAGGATGTTTTCACCATTCGGTACCATAGTCTGTTCGGTTCTTTTGTCTTGTTCATATGCCCTTCAGTGTTTAGGTAAGTCAATCTACTGAAGTAGATCCATATGCATATATATATGCATATATAGATATATATATATATATATATTTATATATATATATATATATATATATATATATATATATATATATATAGACACACACAGACTTTATATTGAATTCTCAAGCTGCAGATTCATTGATATGCAACTCATTAAACCAATACATTCAAACTCACTCCTGTGCATCCAGGAAACAGGCACTTACATTGGTTCTTCTTTGGAAGCAACTCACTTACCTCTCCTTTCTCCAGTTCAGGATCATAGGAGTGAGGGATAATATGAATCATGTAGCACGGGCAGCACCATTTCATTTCTTCCCTAGATTAAACAATACACATACAGACACACACACACACACCATACCTGTCAACTGTCCAGATTTTGCCTCATATGTTTGGTCTCTTCCTCATAAAATTTGTTTTTCTGGCAAATCATTGAGGACTAACTTCACTAAATAATGACTTAGTTTCAACTTCATATTCTTCAGAAAATGCATGCTAATGCAAAACTGCTTATTATAACAACTTCTTAAGTTGGTGAGAGCAATATTTAAAGTATGCACCTGAGATGGGTCCTTTATCCCCCCATTACTTTTGGCTTTGTCCCGAATTTTTGTTATAAAAACTTGAGAGGTTTGATCCACACGCTCCCGAATTTTTGTTATAAAAACTTGAGAGGTTTGATACACACACACACACACACACACACACACACACACACACACACACACACACACACACACACACACACACACGCACACACACATACACACACACAGTGGTGCACACATATACATACTGATAAGGAATATGGGCATAACAAAGTATATTTTCCTAGGGAACTCAACACATACTTGGTGGGGGGTTGGGACTAGCGTTATGAGAAAGAACGGTAGGGTCCATTGTAAAATTAGAAGTAAGCAGTTTCTTTGTGGACATTGTTGATGATGCATCTGTTAATGGAGAGGCTGGTAGACTTACAGAACAGCCTTCTACAGCAGCTTGTGAGAATAAAAAAGTCAATGTTCAAAAGTAAAAAGTCAACATTCAGAACTAAAAAGTCAACGTTCAGAAGTAAAAAGTCAATGTTCAGAACTAAAAAGTCAATGTTCAGAACTATTTAAGAAATTCAGGAATAGTGGAACAGATGTATGGGAAGTTATTCTAGAAAACAGAGGAGAAAGAATTTACTGCTCATTGAGATTACAGGGAAAAAGAGCAACACTGTTCGGCTAAACTAACTTTACTTGTCATTAGAGTCCAAGCCTGACATGGCCTACTGCACTTAGTATTTTCGCATTTTTTTAAGTGTGTGCTCCTCTACTAAGGACCTTTCTTAGCCATGCCATACGCCACGACAACAAAGGTGCTATATACTTAGAGTTCAACACATACCTGTCTGTCACTCGAAACTGTGACTTTGAATACTGAGATCTGCTCCACTACTATTAAAATATATATTTTTTGTGTAGTGGACCTCATCACCCTCTAATTACTTAAAGAGCAGAGACTCCCATCCCTCCCCGTGTACTTCTTAGTCCAGTTCTACCACCTTCTTAAATCCTTACTCTCCTCTGTACCCGTTACAGCAATTTTCTTACACTTTGCCTCTACAGCCTCCATATTTATATAAAGCACACCCACGACTGACGCTCGAGAGATGACATTCTTGTTCCTGAACTCTGTTTCCACAAGGGGTATGAAAGTATCCTGTCCAGCTTTAACCATGGCCATTTCTGTCTGTATTTGACACTCCATTTGTGCTGTTACCATCACTCAGAGATCTTTGTCTTGATCTTCCAGAGGTTCAGTTCCTGATAAGCATGTATCTCACTAAGTTACTGCATCCAGTAATATGTCCTTTGGTCAGTATTCAGTTCAACAAAGCCCATTCAGTTTGGACTTCCCAAATTAAAAGATATTCATCTATGTATGTTTGTAACTTTTCATGAGGTGTTGTGATCCTGGAGTTATGGTAATTATGGATCACAATTCACACTGGATCCAGCATATGAGATTGTCCAGAATCGTGGTTATATGGTTTCAGGAGCTGCTTGCTATTCAGTAACCATCTACAAGTTTTATTTTCATTAATGGGTGTAGTCTTATTTACTATTTGAAAGTTAGATAGGTAGGTACATATGCTGATAAACTGATAGGCAGATATGACCGAATGGGTTAGATAGACAGATAGATAGGCAAACAGACCACACAACACATTATTACAGAAAAATACACAGATGCCAGCAGAAACACAAGCTCACAAAATCATTTCCAGATAAATAGCAAACCAAATTAAACTGTAGGCAGTACTGGGTTCACCTCACTCATGGAAATAAACAAATCACATCTTAAATTATTTCAATAAACTATTTAAAAATCCAGAGAAATAGCCCATGCTTCAGTCAGAAAAAAATATGAAAAAAGCATTAGCAAAACATTAAAAATTCCAATAAAACAGACGTTACTCCATTTTAGGTATGCATTCTGACATGACTTTCAACAGCAGAAAAACAAAACTCAAACAGAGATTCCTTGACAAAAACCTACATATATATATTTGATTTGTTTGTGGATGCTACCCACCTTAACCCCTTCAGATTTAGGATTTTTTTTAAGATAGAAAGTTGGGAGTTAGGGAGTCCAGCTCACCTTAGACATGGAATTAAAAAAAAAAAGAAACAATTGCTGCAGTCCCTCAAAGGTTGATTGTAAGTTTATTGTTATCTGAAAATTGCAGCTCTGCTCCACAACTTGTTTGCACCTATCAGAATCACTCAGTAGCTGTTAAACTACACTACTGCCTGATCGTTTTAACACTGAGGGTCCAGGATTCTGCATTATCACCAGAGACATTGGTGCCGGAGGTCTCTTTGTATAGGAATATGTGGGTGACATTTTCTAACCCAGTTGAAAACAAACTTTCATCAGGTTATATTTGAATGTGTAGTTCAGATAGAACTGTCTTTCATGAATCAATTTCCACCCTAGCATATTAAATCCATTGTGTCATATACACAGACCCCATATTCATTTGTATCGAATTGTAATTGCATCCCCTCTACCCAGTTTGATAGTTTATTCAGATACCTGGCTAAGCCTTTCCAGATACCCAGTTAAACCTCGTCTCCATTTCTACTGTAACTACTACCTTGGGATCATCTGTAGTACATTATGGGCATTTTTACTGCCCTCCAATCTGTCTGAAAAAAAGGCAGTGAAGGGCACCTGGCCTTGCCCCAAGCCTTGCAATACACCAGTTTTCAATCTCTTTTCCCTTGGTAAGGTCTACTTTACTGTAATCCTGTGAATTCTCCCTTCCATCTGCCTTTTCATGCACTTCAGCATTACGTTTACCAACCCTTAATCTTTTGTGCGTGCTCAGTAGCCTTCTGTGTAGTAACTTTAGGACACTTTTACTACCATCATTTGTCAATGTTGACCAAATCATCAAGGCCCTGTCCCTGTATTCTGTCTCCTATGGGCTTTTGAGGGAAGATCTATGCCTGGCAAAGAGGGCATTGTCAGACTCCACTCTGATGGACCTCCTGCATATCCACAAAACAAACAGCATCAGAATTACCCATTCTAAAGACTTAAACCTTGCCTCTGATATAAATAAGACCTCATGGAGAGATAGGTATGTATCCCAGAGACTACAATATCTGTGGAACAGGCTCCTCATCCATGTTAAGCAGAGTTCCTCCCTAACAGTTGGATGGGAAACTGGAATTTCATCCCTGGTTTGGCACCTATCTCTCTAATGGACACAGCCAACTTGTAAGTGGTTCCTCTCCCAGGCCCCTGCTTGTAAATGGTTCATCTCCCACACCCCTGCTTACACTTATCAAGGGTATCAGAACTTGTCAGAGATTTGGAATGCATGACTAGGCTTAAAAAGGCCCTTGTGCTTGTTAGCCTAGTAAACACCTATGAACCTATAAAAACACATTGCTCCTTCGTTACAACTTATAATGCATTTTTGAAAGAAAAAACAGCAATCTGAAAAAAAAAATATGTAGGATATGAAACCTACACCATCCTGATATCCAACAGTCTACCATGTTACTTATACTAATGTGGGATGCACGTTAAAGATGCATCCAAACACCTGAGGCAAAAGGAGGGTGTTGGTAACTGAAACAGGGAGAAATGGTCAATGGGAGCAAGAAAGTAGAGGGAGACATTATAATGAAGGCAGACTCCCTAAGGAGGAGCAGGAGTAAAGAATGCATCCTCATAAAACCAAGAGTTCATAGCATGAGATGGGCGACGTAGAGACACTCTTACATGGGGAAACAAACAAAACAGTGATTACAAGGACCTGTGCCAGTGAGAGCAAACTGGGACATGTTAGCACCTGTATATAAAGTCTACAGAAAAAAAACAGAGTGGGCGTTATGGGAGTTGATGGTAGTCTATATAAAGAAGTGGACCAGGAGTGAGGTTAGGGAAGATGAAGAAGGCAAAGAAGAGAATTCATGGGCAGATGAAGAGTGAGCACCCAAGGTACAGACCAGATCCAATGTGTCACATACATATGAAGATGAAGGCCCCTGGATAGGCTAATTCACAGAAAGAGTATGAAAAGGGAAAAGAAAGGCAGTGATTATGGGGGGGGACTTGAATCTTCCAGAATCAGGTGGGGCACCTCTGGAGCAGGAAATTGGTATGATAAAAGTTAGACCAAGACTGATTCAGCCAGCTTTTGCAGGACTTCACTAAAAGCAGCAGGATTATAAACATAAAGCTAAAGAAAGCAAAATGGTTGAGAGTGCACATCCAATCCACTTGTTAGCAAAGTCTGACTAGAGTACATAAGCAAGTCTATACCCTGATCTTTGGTGACTACTCTACCCCACCATAGACTGGGTGAACTATTCCTGCACTAATGCACTCACTCCATGATTCCTTGACTTCATCAGTTCTAATGTACAAGACCAGCTTGTCTCATCCCCCACAAGCAGAGATAACATTCTGGAGTTGGTTCTCACCAACATGGGCAACCACTGCACCACTCCCATAGTATGTTCTTCCCTGGTGAGATCAGGTCATTGGACTGTCTCATTCAAAGTTTCTATCCACCCCCTAGCCGTAATCAAGCTAAAAAACTTCTCAAAAGCTGACTACAACCTCCTAAGGGACGGTATCTGGAGCTTCACACCACCGCCCCCCTCAGAAGATGCAGACAACTGTGGTAAGCAGTATGCCAATGCAGTATATAAGCACCTGTACACTGCGTGGAATCAGCTATACCCAACAGGTCTACAACCTGCTCCTCAAGGAAACACAAACCTGTTTGGTGGACATCCTCTATCAACATGCTTTACATCAAAAGGAAGAAACTGTTGTCCAAGTGTAAAAAAGAACAAATTCCAAATTGGAAAAACTCCCTCCGTAGCCTCAAAATGCAAATTAGATCACTAGTGAGAACATTCAAAGCCAATTATGAATTGAAACTAGTATCTGACACAAAGGGAAACCACAAAGCCTTCTTCAGTTATGTCAGGAACCTCCATGGCTATGCCCAGGTTTGTTCAGAATTAGTACTTAACAGTATCACTTACACTGATCCTGTTGCCTTAGCCAACCTGCTAGCAGATAGGTTCAGTGTAAACTTCACCCCCTGTCCCCCCCAAAGGCGCTTTCGACATCCCCGATACTTGTCCGCACCTCACATCTCGGTAGATCAAGTGTTAAAGACCCTATCCAAGGCAAAGAACATAGTTTCCATGGGAGCTGATAGTATCCCAGGCTGTATTCTGTACCATCTCCAGCAAGAACTGGCTTCACCATTGAGCACCCTCAGAGTGGAGAACTGCCATTGTCATCCCCTTACACAAGGTGGTGCCACTACTGACCATGACAACTATCTCCCCATTAGCTTGACAAAGTCTGATCTGTAAAGCCATGGAGTGTATTAATATGGATTTCATAAACAAGGACATAGGCAATCTCCAAGCACTTGACCCCACCCAGTTAGGATTTGTCAAGGGTAAATCTTGCCTGTTGAACCTAGTTGGCTTCTTTTGAGACTGTCACCAAGGCCCTGGATGAGGGAAAGTCAGTACATACAGCTTACCTTGACTTGGCCAAGGTCTTTGACATATTACCCCACTCAGGCATCATCGAAAAGCTAACACAACTTGGCATAAATCCTTATCTCATCAGGTAGGAGGCCAAATGGCTCACCAACAGGACCTTCAAGGTCAAAATAGGTGCCTCCACCTCTGAAAGCAGACCTGTCACTAGTGGAGATCAACATGGATCTGTCCTAGGACCCCTATTGTTTGGCATCTGCTTCTCAGAGCTCCAGGCAAATACAAAAGGCCTGTGGCTGACCAAGTTTGCAGACGACTGTATGTTGGATGCTGTCACTGACTCCCCAGATGATGTTAACATACTGCAAGAGGGTTTCACAGCAACTAATGACTGGTGCCAAACTCATGGCCTCAATCTAAATGCTAAAAAATGTATCATCATGCTATTTGGCAAAAACAGGGGTACCACCTGTGTCCCTCACTGACAGTGGTGACTGGTACTGACTGAGGTTTCTTTTTGGGGATAAACTCTTGGCTGGGCTTGTAAGGGCCCCAGAGCCATTAGCCTAGTAACCTCCTGTGATCCTATGACTACTTAATGAAGATGGTGTTTGTTTCCTCATTCACATACAGCTACTGAAAAAGGAGGCCATTGTGACTACCAGTTTTCGAAACTACAATGCCCAGGTTTCTGCTGGCCACCATTATTGTGTACAAAGGCTTATACCACCCCAGAATCTTTTTGAGAGACGGGTACTTTATATATTTTTCAGAACCCAAATGATTTTCTTTTTTTCTGTTATGTAGGACCCTTGGAGTTAAATATGCACTTTAACATGAACTGTGTGTATGTGTGTGTGTGTGTGTGTGTGTGTGTGTGTGTGTGTGTGTGTGTGTGTGTGTGTGTGTGTGTGTGTAGGCAGCTTTGTAGGAGGGGGCAAGTGTTACACTATATAAATGTAGTCCAAACAGTTGTCAGGTTGCATATATAAAAGCTAGGGATTTTTAATCCTGGGAAGAAAAATCAATTCAAGTTAAAGTGATTGCAAATATTTACAAGTGCAAAAAGAATGTTTTCATAAATAATATACTGAATTCTGCTGTAGCAAAAAAATAAATAAATAAATAAGCATTCCTTGTCATAATATTAAATGTGTACCAGTTTGCCTAAAACAATGAACATAAGTCATATTGATGCAAATTTGCATTAAGCAGGTTACATTTGATTCAAATTTCGCCAAAAGTACATAGTGCCAAGGTTTGTAATTATGGTTTTAGCCATAGGATTGGATAGGCAAATGTTACGCTGTCTATCAATACAGCTCTTGTTCAAGATAATCCATTGCAGTTTGGATTTTAGCTGTTTCTTATTGTTTTTCTTGCTTTTCCCCCTGCTTTTTACTGTGCTCAGCCATGCTGAGTGTACTGCCACCTGAGTTGTAGATGAAAGTAGTGTGCAGAAGTCAAATTTCTCCCTTAATTAGTACTGAGATAACATTTTCTTCATTGTTAGCTGCTAGGCAGTATTGTGATCTGGACCAAATTGTATTGTGCCAGTTTGTGCCAGTCTGCTACCAGCTGCATTAGACTGCACATGATTCTTAAAACGGAGTGAGACCCAGCAAACATCTTCCCTCCCAATTCCATCAGTCCCTTCCTTATTCCCCTTTGAGATTCCATCACCAGTAGCAGTGGACATCATGCACGGACAGCAACCCCCCTCCTCTTCTATTGCCAGCCTTCTAGAACTTGGTGTCCTAAGACAGTGTAAGCACTGCCTCGTGCTTATGAAAATAAAGACCTACTCAACCTAATTGTACCTGATAGAGGTGTAAATACCTAGCAAATGTGGAAGCATCCCTCTCCTATTCTGAGGCATCTAGTGAGCATTACACTATCATAACATCACCTGTACAAATGCAACACAAAACAGTCATATGTTGATGCCATTAAAAATCACCAGCTAAGCCTCCTAGAACTCTTAAGATTAGGCATTAGTGAACCCAGCTCAAATATACCTACTCCACATATCTCCCTTATCAACATGTCGCAAACAACTTACCAATCCCTTGACTAGCATGCTCATAAAAACATCTTAGTAACTGGTAACTCTATTGTTAGACACCCAGAATCCATGTTTATGAGGCAGGACAAAAACAAGGTTAGAGTCAGCTGCCTCTCTGGAGCCAGGATTGTAGACACATAAAGAGCAGCAGCTCCACTAGAAATCATGACTACGACATGAGAGTAGTCCATGTGGGAGTAAATGACACAGCACAAAGAAAGCATGACTACGACATGAGAGTAGTCCATGTGGGAGTAAATGACATGGCACAAAGAAAGCATGACTACGACATGAGAGTAGTCCATGTGGGAGTAAATGACACGGCACAAAGAAGGATATGCAGAAGAGCATGCTGGAACCTGTGGAACTTGCTACATAATCTTCAGTCAAGTGTAGCACTCTGTGGCATCCTGCCATCACCTGGAATGATGCCTAGATTCAAGGAAAAGATAACTGAGTTCAACAACTGGGTAAAAAGCTGGTGTCATTCCAAGGGAGTCCAGTTTATGTCATCCTGAGATGAGGTGATCAACAGCTCAACTTTCTTTGCAAAGGACGATCTACATCTCTCATTTGAGGGTTTCTGCATACTGGTCAAAGCCTTTTCTGCCATCATTGTACATTTTTAGACAGAGTTCATATAATGAACATCCAGCCCTAACAAACAAACAAATCAAAACCCAGCTTAGACAACATCAAGATGGCGCTTCAGTGCCAGGATGCTTAACAATAAACTGCCTAAATTTAAATGTACTTCTTCATCTGGAACTGCACTTCTCAAGTGTCTGGATTCTGTGTCTACCATGTCTTTAAATCCACCAGTTACTGCAGTGAAGTTTAATTTTTTTAATAGTGGCAGTATCCCTTTAATAGTGTTTCCCTAGAACCACCACCCTTCATGAGCTCATAGAGCTCCACCTTCGGGAAATCAAACTTCCAACTAATAGCTTGTTATCAGTCCCTATGATGGCCCCACATGATTATAAAAAAACTTCTTGTCATTCCTTGAAAATAGCCCAATAATCAATGTTTCATTAATCCTTTGTGATTTAAAATATCCATCTATAGATTGGCATATCTACACTACCAACACAGGGTATGCTCAATGCTTCTTGGACTCCATGCATCAACTTTTCTTCAGTATCACCTGGAATACAAGCATTTTTGACCTGATCATCACAAACTTAGCTCCAGCATGTTCTCTGCCCCTGGTCAGTCCCTTATTTGTTAAGTCTGACCAACTACTGGTTATTTTTTACTCTGAGAACGTCCACTCCTCTGGTAACCAACACAACACTCTTTAGACACTTCAAAAAGGCAAAGCTTTTACAATTTTATGAGAAAATCTCTAAATTCATCCATGACAACTTCACAGTTCAATTGCGATATGCAGGCACATATACCAAGGATCCTTATGTCCATTTAGACAAACATACTGACCTGCCAACTCCTACTAGAATTAAATATCATGGTAAATTAAAAAAGAAAATATCCTTCTGGTCATTCAGTGTAAATAAACTGTATAACAGAAGGAAGACACTGCTGAAATTGCCATGTATTGTTAAAACCACCCAAATAATATGAAAAACCTGACTAGAAACTGAAGGTAGCCATAAAGATCTGCAAAGCCCTATATAAACGTTTCAGCAGCATGAACTCAGGCTAGTAACCGAGGCAAAGGATAACTAAAAGACATTCTTTAGTCACATTAGAAAAGTAAGAAATAATTTACAAGACTGCAGTGAACTGTTTCATAATGGTGGCTCCCACTCAAACCCATAAGATATTTCTGATGTAGTAGTACACAAGTTTGTGGCCAGTTTCTCCCCTGAAACTGTCATGCAAACTTCAGTCATCCTTGAGTAACTTCTGTCACACCATCACTGAGGATGGTGTTCTCAAGACACTCTCAAATACCAAAAACATTGCTTCTGCGGGTTCGGATAAGATACTGGACTGCCTAATGGACATTATCAAACATGCACTCCTAATACTATTTAATCTAAGCCTAATCCTACCTACAGGCTATAATCCTACCTACAGGCTATGTCCTACTTACAGGCTATGCCCCTACTTACAGGCTATGTCCCCACCTACAGGCTATGTCCCTACCAACAGGGTATGTACCTATCTACAGGCTATGTCTCAGCCAACAGGCTATGTGTCTACATACAGGCTGTGTCCCTACATACAGTCTGTAGCCCGACCTACAGGCTATGACCCTGAATCCTGTTGTTCTGATATAGCAATGTTGTTCCACAAGGATGGACTCACCATTAATCCTGCAAACTACAGACCCCTCAGCATTATGAGTCTTTCATGTAAAGCCATGTAGTGCATCATCACCAACCTCATAAATCAAAACATTTGAAATCTGATAAAGGTTGACCCTCAACAAAATGTTTATGTTAAGGGTAGGTCAGGCCTGCTAAATCTGGTAAGCTTCTTTGAAAAGGTCATGCAGGCAATGGACATTGACTATACTGTCAATGCTGCCTATCTAGATTTAGCCAAGGCATTTGACACCACACCACATGATGGAGTCACAAATAAGCTCAATGCATTAAACATTGATCCCTATGTGTCTAGACGGCTATGTGGCTAACTGGCTCAAGGTCAGATGGCATGTTGTCAGAGTTGGTAACATCTCCTCCCCCAGGGATCTGTGTTGGGCCACCTCCTGCTTCACATTTATTTATTTTTGACCTCATAATTGATAACACTGATTTCTGATTTACCAAATTTGCTGATGACTGCAAGCTGAGTGTAGTTGTCAGATAAACTGAAGATACTTAAACTTTTCCACATAAATTAACATGATTCAACATCTGTTGCACCAAAAAACTCTTTCACTGAATGCAAAGAAATGCAGTATCATCCCACTCAGGAAACAACAAATTGATGTAACTTATTGTGTCAGTAACACCATGATATTAATTAAGTCAGAGATTAGAGATCTTGGCACATGGGTTGATAGCTCCCTTCCCCTTTAATCACCATGTAGGAAGTGTAGTTCAGAAAGTTGTATATCTCAAAAACTAATTGCGAAAAGCATCTCTTCTAATAGCAAGGAAGTCATTGTACCCTTATATTATGCCCTGGACAGACCCATTATATAATATAACACACCACTTTGGACATGAATCTTACTCAACACATCAACAAACTCGAGGATCTGCAGAGGTCCCTAACAAAAATAATCTCTGACCTCAAAAATCTTCACTTCCAGGGAACACTGGAATTCTTGTCTCTGGACTCAGTGTCTTACAGGCTCCTGACGGGGATCTATGTCTTGCTTACTATGCATAAGGGATCCTGCTATCCTTATATGTTCATAGGTGTGTACTAGGCTAATGGCCCTGTGGCCTTTACAAGCCTAACCATAGGATTACCGTGGCATACTGCCACCCGACCTTAGTTCCCAGTGCCTCTGTCAAGTAGAGCTACTGGAGTTATCCCTGGGGTGAAATTTCTGTTTCCCATCCATGCATCAAGATTTCTCTTGAAGAGGGTCAGCGAGGTGATCTGCTTGATATGTATGGGAAGTCTGTTCCATAGCATTGGCAGTCTCTGGATTATGAACCTGTCCCTCCAGCATGTTCTGTTAATTGTGGTAATGAGGTTGAGCTCCCTGGAGCATGTGGTGTGGAGGGATTGGAATTTCTTTAGATGTAGCATTTCTAACAAAGCTGGTTCAGACATGGCTTTGTAAGTCAAGCAGAGATTGCCTCTAAGTAGGCGATATGAGACAGAGAATAGTTGGAGTTTTTTGAGTCTGTCCATATAGGACAACTATTTAAGGCCTAAGATCCTCTTTGTGAGGTACATTTGTGGCCTCTCCAGTTGTTGGAGGTGTCTACTGAGGTACATGCCAAATGGGGCATTGTACTCGATGAGTGGCCTAATGAGAGAAATGTAGAGGGAGACAATGACCTCTTTCTTCCCGGATGCAAAACCCCTAGTAATGAGATGTGCCACATAGAAGGACTTTCTGATTACAGTGGCAATGTGGTAATCAAAAAAGAGGTTTCTGTCAACCTGTATTCCCAGATCTCTTATAACGCCTTATGTGTTCAGTGGACTACCATCAATGTGGTAATTCATGGGGACCGGGTTTTTCCCAAAGGGGATGACGACACATTTTTTTGGCATTGAGCTTAAGGCCATGGTTCTGACACCAGTTGGTCACAGTGAGGCCATTCTGTAGGATGTCAACATCACTTGGGGAGTTAATAATAGCTCCCAACTTGCAATCATCTGCAAACTTTGTCAGTCAGAGTCCCTTCGTATTGGCCTGGACTTCATAGAAGTAGATACCAAACAGGAGGGTACCCAGGACTGAACCCTGTGGGACTCCACTCATGACTAATCGGAAGTCTGACTTGGAGTCAGCTACTTTCACACTGTGGGTTCTATCTGTGAGCCAGTTTGCAACCCATCTAGTGATATAGGAGTTGATGCCAAGCTTAGTGAGTTTTTCTGTGATTCCTGAGTGGGGAATGGTATCAAAAGCCTTGACCAGATCAAGGTAGGCTGTATGAATCACCTTGCCTTCATCCACAGCTCTGGTGACTGACTCAAAGAAGTCGACCAAGTTGAGCAGGCATGATCTACCCTTCACAAAACCAAACTGTGTGGGATCCAGAGTTTGGGGATTCCCTATATCCTTGTTTATTAGGTCCATGATGATGCATTCCATAGCTTTGCATATCAGACTCATCAGGTTAATGGGGCAATAGTTCCCAGGGTCTGTAGTCACGCGTCCTTTGTGGAGAGGGATGACTGTAGCAGTGCGCCATTTGGCAGGGACAAAGCCTGAGGTGAGGCTGTGATTGAACAGGGCACACAAGTGAGGTGCCAGCTCACTATGTACAGTGCTGTTTTAAACTGTGCAGAAGTAATACTGGGTGCCTGGCAATCTACTGATATTGTGATTGGTCCTCTGGGGGGAGAGAGGGGTAAAACTGGCACTGAATCTGTCGGCCAGTATATTGGCAATATCTGTTGGCTCGGTATAGGAGGTACCATTGTGCAGTAGCTCAGAGCAAATCTGGGTGTTGCCGTGGAGATTCTTTACATAACTGTAGAAGGCCTTGTGGTTGTCTTTACTATCTACTGCAATTCTGTTTTCATACCTAGCTTTAGAGGATTTGATGAGGGGTTCTCAACTTTTTGTTGAGGCAGATAAGGGAGTTTTTCCAGTCTTGAGACTTCATCTTAGTCCGCATCACTACATAACACACCACTTTGGACATGAATCTTACTCAACACATCAACAAACTCGAGGATCTGCAGAGGTCCCTAACAAAAATAATCTCTGACCTCAAAAATCTTCACTTCCAGGGAACACTGGAATTCTTGTCTCTGGACTCAGTGTCTTACAGGCTCCTGACGGGGATCTATGTCTTGCTTACTATGCATAAGGGATCCTGCTATCCTTATATGTTCATAGGTGTGTACTAGGCTAATGGCCCTGTGGCCTTTACAAGCCTAACCATAGAATTACCGTGGCATACTGCCACCCGACCTTAGTTCCCAGTGCCTCTGTCAAGTAGAGCTACTGGAGTTATCCCTGGGGTGAAATTTCTGTTTCCCATCCATGCATCAAGATTTCTCTTGAAGAGGGTCAGCGAGGTGATCTGCTTGATATGTATGGGAAGTCTGTTCCATAGCATTGGCAGTCTCTGGATTATGAACCTGTCCCTCCAGCATGTTCTGTTAATTGTGGTAATGAGGTTGAGCTCCCTGGAGCATGTGGTGTGGAGGGATTGGAATTTCTTTAGATGTAGCATTTCTAACAAAGCTGGTTCAGACATGGCTTTGTAAGTCAAGCAGAGATTGCCTCTAAGTAGGCGATATGAGACAGAGAATAGTTGGAGTTTTTTGAGTCTGTCCATATAGGACAACTATTTAAGGCCTAAGATCCTCTTTGTGAGGTACATTTGTGGCCTCTCCAGTTGTTGGAGGTGTCTACTGAGGTACATGCCAAATGGGGCATTGTACTTTCGAGGAGTGGCCTAATGAGAGAAATGTAGAGGGAGACAATGACCTCTTTCTTCCCGGATGCAAAACCCCTAGTAATGAGATGTGCCACATAGAAGGACTTTCTGATTACAGTGGCAATGTGGTAATCAAAAAAGAGGTTTCTGTCAACCTGTATTCCCAGATCTCTTATAACGCCTTATGTGTTCAGTGGACTACCATCAATGTGGTAATTCATGGGGACCGGGTTTTTCCCAAAGGGGATGACGACACATTTTTTTGGCATCGAGCTTAAGGCCATGGTTCTGACACCAGTTGGTCACAGTGAGGCCATTCTGTAGGATGTCAACATCACTTGGGGAGTTAATAATAGCTCCCAACTTGCAATCATCTGCAAACTTTGTCAGTCAGAGTCCCTTCGTATTGGCCTGGACTTCATAGAAGTAGATACCAAACAGGAGGGTACCCAGGACTGAACCCTGTGGGACTCCACTCATGACTAATCGGAAGTCTGACTTGGAGTCAGCTACTTTCACACTGTGGGTTCTATCTGTGAGCCAGTTTGCAACCCATCTAGTGATATAGGAGTTGATGCCAAGCTTAGTGAGTTTTTCTGTGATTCCTGAGTGGGGAATGGTATCAAAAGCCTTGACCAGATCAAGGTAGGCTGTATGAATCACCTTGCCTTCATCCACAGCTCTGGTGACTGACTCAAAGAAGTCGACCAAGTTGAGCAGGCATGATCTACCCTTCACAAAACCAAACTGTGTGGGATCCAGAGTTTGGGGATTCCCTATATCCTTGTTTATTAGGTCCATGATGATGCATTCCATAGCTTTGCATATCAGACTCATCAGGTTAATGGGGCAATAGTTCCCAGGGTCTGTAGTCACGCGTTCTTTGTGGAGAGGGATGACTGTAGCAGTGCGCCATTTGGCAGGGACAAAGCCTGAGGTGAGGCTGTGATTGAACAGGGCACACAAGTGAGGTGCCAGTTCACTATGTACAGTGCTGTTTTAAACTGTGCAGAAGTAATACTGGGTGCCTGGCAATCTACTGATATTGTGATTGGTCCTCTGGGGGGAGAGAGGGGTAAAACTGGCACTGAATCTGTCTGCCAGTATATTGGCAATATCTGTTGGCTTGGTATAGGAGGTACCATTGTGCAGTAGCTCAGAGCAAATCTGGGTGTTGCCGTGGAGATTCTTTACATAACTGTAGAAGGCCTTGTGGTTGTCTTTACTATCTACTGCAATTCTGTTTTCATACCTAGCTTTAGAGGATTTGATGAGGGGTTCTCAACTTTTTGTTGAGGCAGATAAGGGAGTTTTTCCAGTCTTGAGACTTCATCTTAGTCCGCATCAGATTCCTCCTTCTGTTGTAGAGTTTGTTTATGGCAAGGGACCACCAGATTGGCTTACTTTTTTGGAGGAGCATGTCTTTGTTCTATTGGGTGTGGCGAGATCCATGCATTTGTGTACATGTTCTTACAGTGCACTGGTGTATGATTCTGCAGTCATGCAACTATTCTCCATTTGCATGGGTGCCATGAGGTTAGCCACCTCTGTTTTTAGGATCCCAAAGTTAGCTTTGGGGAAGTTTTTCATGGTGGTTACCTTTGCTGCGGGGATGGGAGGAATGTGGATTTCCAAGGTGATTAGTTTGTGGTCGGCTTTAACCAGGGAGGAGCTGACTACACTGTAGAGCAACAGTTGCCCATGTTAGTAATGACCAGGTCAAGCATGTTGCTACCTCTAGTGGGGGTAAGAATGAGCTGGTCCAGGGCATTGGAATTAATGAATTCCAGGAAATGTTGAGCAAATGTATTGGTATGAGTAGTTTACCCAGTTAATGGAGGGGTAGTTGAAGTCGCCTAGTAAGAGAGTGTTAGGTTGGACCCTAATATTCTCCAGGTTGCTTAGGAACGTGGAGTGCGAGTCTTGGGACATGGTTGTGGACCTATATCAGGCTACGACCTGAATCGTTGTCTTACTCAATGTTAGCTGCACCTGAAGTATCTCTGATGCGTTATGTTGGGCTACCAGTCTGGAGGTGTGATGGAATAGTATGGCTTGAATTATTTTTCTTGATAACACAGCGAGCACCATAACTTGAGATTTTAACCTACAGCAGGAAATAAACTAAACTGAGAGATAGGCTTATCACCCAGTGTCTCCCTCTGCTGTGGAACAGGCTCCCCTGCAGGTCAAGCCATACTATTCCATCATACCTATCAACCTGCAGATAGTAAAAATAGGAACAAAGGCCCTTGAAAACTAGGAATACTCAGCTAAAAATGTGGGCGTCTAATTAGCATAACGTTTAAATAATATATCACATAACTCTTCCAGCTTCCAGCAGGAATATAGGTACTATTGAGAAACAGATGTTTAAAAAAACAGAGTGAGAAAAATGGAAAACTATAAGTACATTATCAAACAGACAATGTAAAATTTGTAGACTTTAATGAACTTTCTACCACACAAGGTCATTTATTTTTGTTTAAGAATAAGGGAGATGCAAGATGTGTCACCATTCTTTAAAAATATTGCTGTCCTAATATGTTGGTCCTGTAGTGTGTTTTTTTTTTAGTTTGTTAAACAGCTTCAAAAATCATATGATTCATAAAAATGTGTGAAGGAGTAAATCAAGCCTGAAAATACAGAGATACCTCCAAAAATAGGGACATCTTTTGCAGGGGTAAATCAGGCCTGAAAATATGAACATTCCTCCAAAATATGGACAGTTCAGAGGTCTGGAGTCCCCGTCATTATTCAAACGTAATGTAGAGAATTGGATGGGTACACTGAAGTTTATTGTGGGACTTACAGGCCTTGCCCTCTTAAGAAGGGATAGTAGAATCTGGTGGTGGTTACTGGCAGGGTGCACATGGCCTTTGGTCAAATTGCCTTCTACATCCTATGATCTGAAAAAACTTTAATATCCCCTCTTTCAGTGGGTCAGGAATGCAGGTAATAGACTTCACTAAATTGCTAGGAGTTATTATTGATAAATGGGCCTCCGTGCAAATTCCATGTAATTCAACCCCAACAAAACACTAGGATGTCTTTATCAGGACAAAAATAAAAGTTATGGATACTTACCATAGCAACAGATTTCTTATCTCAGTAACGGATTTGTATGAAACAAAACCTATCTTCATAACCTCTACAACTTCTGCCCCAGGTGGTAGGACTGCTTGACAAATAACACTTTCCCAAGCGGCCAGACATGCCTCTCTCCATCATGCATTGACAAGTATCTTCAGGTCTGATGTCAGTGAGAAACCTGAAGAAAAAGGAAGAACAAAAAGGCAGAAGAAATGAGAAGTCAGAAGAGATGAGATGAAGGGAAGGGCTGGTGTTAAAGCTTACTGAGGAAAAAATGTAACGTATATTGGGACTGAAACTAGTGAATGGTCCTAGAAGGGAAAACATTACATATTAGCAGCTAGAAATGAATCCTGACCAAGCTGGGTGAATGACAGAATAGTTACTTTGTTGCTTTGTAACTCCAGTTTTCCAGTTTAGCACTCATTAAGCGACTACCTGATAATCAGATAAAATATTCCCAGTTGCAATATTATTTTAGCTAACTGATAAAAATGTATACATTAGTTAATTTACTGTCAGAAATATAATTTAATGCAGAAGACCTAATTGCAAATAAGTTGTTGGTCAGACTAACAGAAACTTAATTAAATTAAACTTAGCTGCCTGTAAGAAAATACCAATTAATCAGATTAATAGCTTTTATAGGATATCTCTTATGTAACCAATATATGAATAGAGAAACTCAGTACCACAGCTAAAGTTGGGTGAAAGGGTAGCTGTCCTATGTACAAGCTGTTAGGAGGCACAATTGTCACTTCAGAAGAATTGCCGACATCATGCAAGTGTAGCTGTGGTTTATGTAATGGTTCTTTAATTGAATGATAAATGTGCTTAATTGTTTGCTTCAGTTACAGAAAGAAGTTTTTTTATGGACCTCAACTTTGGAGGCCTTCAATTTCAGATTGGGTCTATGTTCATGCATCGAGTAACAATTTCAGTGAAAGGCTTATCAGGGAATGCTGAAATCACAGGTCACACTTATCTTCGAAAAATAATTAATTGAATGACCATAACTGGCCAACATCGGGAATGGTAATAAAAACACCTTATCAACCAAGGTTGGTATCCCTGCCCACTACACCCCCCCAAAGTGGAGGGCTGCAACTATATATACCAACTCTGAGATAGCACTACAGTGGAGAATAGGTCAAATTTATAAAAGGGTTTCTTTAGCTTACATTATGTAACACAGTACAATGAATTATTTTTCGAAGATAACCGTATTCGGTAATTTCTACATTCACTGTTTAATGTTCACTGATAAGCCGTTCAGTGAAATTGTTATTCGATGAGTGAACATAAAACCCTTCAGACTGAGGTAGGTCCCATTCTGGGGCTTGCCTCAGATGATATCTCACCTAGCTACAGGTGCAGTTAATTAATAATTTTTAGTTATTGAACAAAACAGCCAAGAGCAAGCCATAATTTAAACTGTAGGACACAGAATGCTGTTGAGTGTAAGGCAGCAGTTTGACAGGAACAAGGCTAAGGCCATAATGTGACAGAAGTACAGTAAGGAAAACAGGACAGACGTCAGTATTTACACTGATTAACAGTATAATGCAGGAACATTACTTTTATATTATAACCAGAGAAGTTCTGGTATATGTCCAGTTACATTGTGACATCTTTAATGTTTATGACATAAGTCCCATTTCAGAAAAAGTCCCAGAAATACATTTTCATTATGTAAACTACATATAGAATGGGTCTAAATGCCCTCCAATCCTTTGAAACACTTGGATAAGACTTTTGATAACAAAGATAGTGATTTCAAATGACCATTCCAAAAATGTATATTGTTTTAGTTCTTGCAACTACTGCATTTTAACAAGCCAAATATGGAGTCTGTTCTTTTGTTTGCATCACAAGAGAATGTATTACAAGTCTGTGCCAACTGATTGTTACCACAAAGTTTAGATTCCTGGTAGTACTGCCGCCCCCCTCGACTTCAGGCAAAGTGTAGTTGTTTTAGTAAACTTACCATAAAAGTAGATGTCCTGTTAGATCCCTATTGCAGTAGCCTATGCTGTTATGGTTGTATTCTGCCAAGGATATACCACCAGCAAGTTTTCTAAGTTTCATGGCACCTTCCATATGCCTTACCCTCTGTGGGGTTCAAGGACAGGGAAGAAAATAGCTGATCCACTGCAGTTAAACAAAGTTCAGTAAAAACAACCAACCAAATAAATAAAAAGAACTGAACTTCGACTGTTGGAAACATGTATATTTAATAGCAATAGCAAAGCTTTCGAGTAGAAACATACTCTTTTTCAATGCATCAAAAAGTCCATCTACAGTACATCTCAATTTAAAGGTTAAGCAGCCAGTTAATATAAAAAAAAATCACATGACATACATCATTGAAAAATTAAATAGCTAAACGTGTTGCATCTTGCCTGGACAATCAGTTTAAATAGAAATAAATTTAAATAATTTAAGTAGTGCATTGTTTTAACTTTAAAACAGGTTTAATACTGTTTATAATATTTAGACCAAGTGGCATATCTGCTCTAAAGTAGTTGATCCACCTGTATTTGGCTAGTTCTGTAATATTTGAAATCTCACCCCCTTCCCCCATGTTTATTCATAAACACTCTCTGCGGTACTCTAAAATTAAAAACATGTTCTTTTCCTTTCTGAGAGATATGCTTATAAAGTGCATTGGTCTCTATACCTCTATGGATTTATGATAAATGTGAACATATTCTTTCTTTCAATTTTTGATTAGTCTTTCCTATGTAGAAATGGTTGCAGCATACACCGTTGGCAAGATATATTACATTTTCTGTATGACATGTTTCTAATACTTTGAATATAAAATTAATCTTAGTGATAGGATGTACAAAATTAATATATTGATTTATAAACTTACAATAGATGCAGTTAACTGAGGCAGTTTGATGATTATATTTTGCAATATACCCCATTTTTCTCTCCTTATATCTACTATATATTGAACTATCAATACTTCAGAGAAAAAAAAAAAGTGGACCTATTCTATTATGCTCAGATATGATAAGTTCCATGTTGTTCTTTACTAGTTTTTCACTATAACCCCTAGTATAAAAGTCAATGGCCATAAGCTGCATCTCATTTTTAAACTGTTTGCCATCCATACGTAGCCTGCTGCTGGCAATCAATAACTCACCCTTAACAATGCAGTTACATATATATATATATATATATATATATATATATATATTCATAGGTTCATACTAGGCTATCTGCCCTAGGGCATTTACAAGCCTAGCCAGAGTGTGTTTGGCTTTTGCCACCCATTTTAAAATGAATTTTGCTATGCCCTTTTTCGAGGTTAGTATACTGTGCCTCTGTCTAACAGTGACACAGAAGTGATACCCGGAGTAAATCTATGATCTCCCATCCACTCATCAAGATTCCTCTTGAAGAGAGTCAATGAGGGACTCTGCCTAACCTGGACTGGGATTTTATTCCAGAGTGAAGGGAGCCTCTGGGTTATGAATCTGTCCCTCCAGCATGTCCTATTTATTTCAGTGCTGAGGTTCAAGTCTCTCGAGCGCGTAGCTCGATGGGATTTGGATTTTCTGAGGTGCAGCATGTCCATTAATTTGGGTTGGACATGGCTTTATACGTCAGGCACAGATCGCCTCTGAGCAGGCGGTATGCCACTGAGTAGAGCTGGAGTTTCTTTAACCGGGCAGCATATGGCATCTGTTTGAGCCCTTTGATCCTCTTGGTGAGGTACTTTTGGGGTCTTTCCAGCTGCTGCAGGTGTCTGGTAAGGTACATCCCAAAAGGGGCATTGTACTCAATTATGGGCCTGATGAGGGATGAGTAAAGAGGCACGATGACCTCCCCTGATCTAGATGTGAATCCCTTCATGATTAGGTGGGCTATATAAAATGTTTTTCTAACCACTTTGGCCACGTGGTTGTCGAATGAGAGATTGCTATCAACTTTCGTCCTCAGGTCCCTAATTACTTCTTCCGTACTTAATGGATTACCATCTATGTGGTAATTTGTGGGCACTTTGTTTTTGCCGAAGGGGATGACTATACACTTTTTGGCATTTAGCTTGAGGCCATGGCTCTGGCACCAGTTGTCTGTTTTTATGAGGCCCTTTTGTAGGATGCTTGTGTCGGCTGGAGAGTCGATTATGGCGCCCAGTTTGCAGTCATCTGCGAACTTGGTCAGCCACAGTCCTTCCGTGTTGGCCTGTACCTCCGAGAAATATATACCGAACAAGAGAGGTCCCAGGACTGAGCCTTGTGGGACGTCACTTGTAACTGGTTTGGAGTATGACATGGCTCCAGCAATTCTAACCATGTGGGTTCTGTCCTTGAGCCAGTTTGCAACCCATCTAGTGACATAGGGGTTTATATTTAAGCTGGTGAGCTTATCTATAATGCCCGAGTGGGGTATTTTATCAAAAGCTTTTGCGAGGTCCAGATAGGCTGTGTGGACCACCTTCCCCTTGTCAATGGCCTTGGTGACTGTTTCAAAGAAATCGACCAGGTTTAAGAGACAGGATCTGCCTTTATCAAAGCCGAACTGGGTAGGATCCAGTGTCTGCAGGTCCCCAATATGTTTATTTATGAGGTCCATGATGATCCTTTCCATAGCTTTGCAGACCAAGCTAGTCAGGCTTATGGGGCGATAGTTTCCAGGATCCGTTGAGGCACCACCTTTGTGGAGAGGGACCACTGTTGCTGTATGCCACTCTTTGGGTACATATCCTGTAGTAAGGCTGAGATTGAACAGTAGATGTTCTTCGTGTTTCACTGTTGCAGTCATAACTGTAGGGTGCTCCTGCCGGCAGGCAGCCCGAGGTCGGCCAGAATTCCAAAGTCTGGGTCCGGCGTCGGCTGTACCAGCAAGTACCCTGACGTCAGAACGTAGAGGTATAAAGCTGACAGCTGACGCCATCTTCTCCAGTCTTTCTTGCCGTGCGGTGGAAAGCAGCTCGCAAGTTGTTGGTTGGCGGATTCCAGACAATGTGCTTTGATTGTCGTCGGTCCGAAGTCGTCTTCTTCTCAAGCTAAGTACCCCGTTGGGGAAACTTTTCTTGCTCCTCCGATGTCAGAAAAAGTTAATAATTGTATATCGTGTGGAAAACAAATACCTCATAAAGATTTCCACTCTTACTGTCTTCCTTGCTTGGGCCCTGATCACGACGTTTCTTGCTGTCGGTTTTGTGCCAGGTTTAATTCTCGCACGATTAAGTGTAGGTACGATTGGGCCTTGAATTATTTCACTAGACGGTTCAATTATAGGATGTCGTCGGATACTTTACCGACAACCGGAATTCACAAAAAATGCAAGGACAAGGATAGGCCTCCGAGGTCCAAACAGGATACTTTGCAGCCGGAGCCAGCTTCAGGTTCAGAGGTCGTCAGTGAGGTGCTTTTGCAGCCCCTGTCGTCTGCCACTTTGGAACCGATGGCCAACACGGATTCCCATGGGGAGCCAACTAGGCCTAGTAATTTAGTTGCTGCAGGACCTTCGGACGTCGCTCTTTCAGATGGGTCCGGAACCGCTGTGCAGGTACCGGCTTCTGAGGGGGTATTCAGGCCTTCTCATATCACTATTACTACAAAGACAAAGGCAAAGTCAAAGACCCCTGTTAAGCCAAGGGTTTCTTCTCAAGCTTCTTCGGATTCAGCTCCCAAGACCCAGAAGCAATTATTAAGAATGGCTGAAGATTTGCTTACTATGATTAGGGGCTCTCACCCTCCTCCTGAAAAAAGGCCTAGGCAGGATATTCCTTTGGATTCCTCTGATCAGGCTTCTGCGTCTTCAGTTTCTTCCTCTGACCAGGATTACTCTTTTCCTCCCTATGAGGATTCTGATGCAGAGGATTCTATTCCCTCTGCTTCTCCCCCTGAAGATTTTTCTTTTGGGGAGACTTTGCATGAGATGAGAGAGCATTTTCATTGGGAGGGTCAGGATTATTCTGCTACTAAGAAGAGACTTAGGGAGTTTCTCCTTCTCCCTCAACACAGACCTTTGGCTATTCCTCCTGTTCTTGATATTGTGGATGATGCCTTCTCTGAAGCTAACCTGAATCCTGATTCCTTTCCTCCTGCTCCTTCTAAGCCGGATAGATTTTATAGGGTCCCTGATTCCCACCAATTTTTGTATAAGAACCCTTCTGCAGATCCTGAAACTATTTCTCAGGGTTCCAAGGCTGCTAAGGCCGCTTCATCTAAAAATCCTATTCCCTCTGAAAAGGATTCTCGTGCCTTGGACAGATGGGGTAAAAAGGTGTATACTTCTGCTACTCTTTCTATTAGAGCTTTAAATTGCCAGTTTCATATGTTCAAGTATCAGCAATTTCTTTTGTCTGTTTTAAAGCAAAAACTTTCTACCTTTCCTGCATGTGCAGAGGACAAGGAATTACAGGATGTATTGCATGCAACTGAACAAGTTAGCAAACATAGTTTACATTGTGGTTTTGATGCCTTGGAGGCTTCCTGCAGGGCTGCAGCCTCTGGAACTGTTATTAGGAGACATGCTTGGCTTCGAGAGCAGAATTTACCCGAGCAGGTTAAGGCTAAATTGTTAGATGCCCCTGTTCAGCATGATGTCTTGTTTGGGTCTAAGGCGGAGGAGGTTATTAAAAAGATGGAAGATAAAGCGAAATCCATGCAGACTTTTAAGGATTTCTTACAAGTTCAGCCTCCTAGATTTTCCAGGAATTGGCCCTCCAAAAATTGGTCTTTTCCCACATCCGACAGGCCTCAAAGGGGAAGATATAGATGCTCCAGAGGTCGGGCTCAGGCTCAGGCTCAGGCCTCTTACAGGTCCAGACAATGGTCTGCTTCATCCCCTAGAAGGGGAGAAGACAGATCTCAATCACAAAGGAAGCAGACCCAATGACTCCCTCTGTTGGGCTACAGGTTCTCCTTGCCTGGAAGCCCCTCTCGGAGGAAAACTTTCTCTTTTTTACCAAAATTGGACACATATTACCCAAGACAAATGGGTATTAGACGTGATTTTAAGAGGTTACAAATTCCACTTTCATACTCTACCAAGGTCTTTCGGTTGGCCAGATCTGCCAAAACATCAATGGTCAGAGGCCTTAAATCAAGTGGACGCTTTATTGGCCATGAGAGCCATAGAACCTGTTCCACTTCCAGAAATGGGAAAAGGTTTTTACTCAAGACTATTTCTGGTCCCAAGAAAACAAAACACATGGAGACCTATTCTGGACCTTTCAGTATTGAACACCCATCTGGAAATTCCAAAATTCAAGATGCTTACTCTGCAACAACTTCTTCCAATGCTCTCCCAGGATGCTTGGATGGTGACATTGGACTTAAAGGAAGCCTATTTACACATCCCCATCAGGCAGGAATGCAGAAAATATCTCAGATTCAAGGCAGGTTCGAGGCATTTTTAATTCTCTGTACTGCCCTTTGGCTTATCTACTGCACCCAGAGTCTTTACCAAGTGCCTGGCTCCAGTAGTAGCTTATTGCAGACTCCAAGGGATTCAAATCTATCCCTATCTGGACGACTGCCTTATTCAGGCGGACAGCAAGGACCTTCTACTTCAACACCTGCAGTTTGTTCAACGTCTTCTCCTTCTGGGATTTTCTGTGAACACAAAAAAGTCACATCTGATCCCCTCTCAGCAAATGATTTTTTAGGAGCTCTTCTAAACACAAGCATGCAAAGGGCCTTTCTCACAACAATTCCACTGATTCCCTGCCTCCAAAAGGAATTCCTTTGGTGGTCCAGGGCTTGTGCTTTAAACGAAGGGAATCCTTTTCGTCTGCCTCAACCTTCTCAGGTCATAACCACGGATGCTTCGGATTATGCTTGGGGAGCTCATTTTCTAGACATTTGCCAGCAAGGCTCTTGGACAAAGAAGCATCTTCCCTGGCACATCAACTTGAAGGAAATGTTGGCAGTCCAAAATGCACTTCTAGCCTTCCAGAATCTCTTACATCCAGGGCCTCTTCTGATTCATACAGACAACACCACAGTCATGTGGTACATAAACAAGCAAGGGGGCTCTCACTCTTACACCCTTTGCAGGCTAGCCATGAGTTTATGGGACACAGCTCTAAATCTGAATCTGCATCTTCAAGCTCAATTCATTCCAGGAAAACAGAACCTCTTAGCCTAAGCAGAAACCTGTCGGACCCTCACAAATGGATGCTGGACCCCAACTTGTTCAGCAGAATTACTGCAGTTTGGGGTTGTCCTCAGATAGATCTGTTTGCATCCCATCTCAATCATCAGTTACCTCACTTTTGCACCAGGTCCTTCCACAAAACAGCGTGGAAAGTAGATGCCCTGTCTTTCAGCTGGAGGAATCTTTCGGGATATGCCTTCCCTCCTCTTCCTCTTCTGCCTCGGGTGTTACTGAAAATAAAACAGGACAAACCAAAGATTATCATTTTGATAGCTCCAAATTGGCCAAGGCAGTTTTGGTATCCAACCTTGAAACATCTATTCTTGGAACCTCCATGGATTCTACCTCTGATGCCTTCTCTTCTGTCTCAGCATCAGGGTCAGATGCTACACTCTCAAATCAAGACTCTATGCCTGGCAGCTTGGCTCTACAAGGGCCTTTGATTCCTTCTTCTCTTCCCAAACAAGTTTTGGATGTTCTTTTAGAAGCTAGGCGGCCTAGCACTAGGAAATCTTATGCTTCGAAATGGAAAAGATTTTGTATTTGGATGCAGGATCGAGGTTCAGATCCTCTTTTGCCTGATATTTCTTCCATTTTACTTTATCTCTCAGACCTTTTGCTTAAAGGCCTCTCCTTTTCCTCCATCAAAATCCATGCTTCTGCTATCTCGGCTCATTTCAACACTGATCCTCCCATTTTTTCTCACCAGCTGGTGAGACAGCTTTTGAGAGGTGCTAAGAATTTAAGACCTCCCAGAACTCCTCCTGTTCCTGCTTGGGATCTTAATTATGTCTTGGAGAAACTTACTTTACCTCTCTTTGAGCTTGCTGCTGCTTCGGATATCAAGTTCTTATCCTGGAAAACAGCTATCTTGTTAGCATTGACTTCTGCTAGAAGGGTATCAGAGTTACAAGCTCTCATGGCTGTGGAATCATATCTTATCTTCCACCAAGACAGAGTTTCCTTGAGGACCAATCCTACATTTATGCCTAAGGTGATTTCAAAAGTGGCTCTAAATCAGACTATTCACCTTCCTACCTTCTTTCCTAACCCTCAAAATAAAGGGGAAAGGATCTTGCAGTCATTGGACATACATAGACAACTACGATTTTACCTGGACAAGACTAAAGATTTCAGAAAATCTGATCAATTGCTTATCTCTTATGCCTCCAGTTTTCTAGGTAAGGCTATTTCTAAACAAACTATTTCCAAATGGATTGCTCATGGAATAAGGTTTTGTTACTCTCACTATGGGAAACAGATTCCAGGTATAGTTAGAAGTCATTCTACTAGAGCAGCTGCCACTTCAGCAGCTTTTCTCAGAGGAGTTCCTACCAAGGACATTCTGGAAGCTGCCACTTGGAGCTCAGTGCATACTTTTTCTAAGCACTATAATCTCCCTTTGTATTCTAAGTCTAGGGCAGGCTTTGCCTCTGCTGTTTTGCAGGGCCTTCTAGCTGCCCCTTCTTCTGCATAACCTCCTCCCTCATTCACAGCTTTGGGATTCTACACTACAGTTATGAATGCAACAGTGAAACACGAAGAACATAGTACAGTTGTGTACACCTACCATAAATGTAGATGTTCGAGTGTCTTCACTGTTGCAGTCGGTCTTTCCCTCCCACCAATCCCCTCTATTGTTCACTTGGGCTCTCTTCCATTTCCTTTGTGGTGTATTTGTGTTTCTTTTTGGACACCTTTTGGTTTCTTTGTTGGGGGTTTCTGACATCTGGGGCAAGAAAGGCTGGAGAAGATGGCTTCGGCTGTCAGCTTTATACCTCTATGTTCTGACGTCAGGGTACTTGCTGGTACAGCCGACGCCGGACCCAGACTTTGGAATTCTGGCCGACCTCGGGCTGCCTGCCGGCAGGAGCACCCTACAGTTATGACTGCAACAGTGAAGACACTCGAACATCTACATTTATGGTAGGTGTACACAACTGTACTTTTTATGTTTGGGTTTAGTTCTTCTTGGAGTTCATGTAGGATGTAGCCCGGGACACCGTCTGGTCCCATTGATGCTGTGTTTTTTGCTTTGGAGAGGGCGGCTCTTACCTGAGCATTTGAGATGTGAGGGGGGGCAGCACTCTGCTGGGATAGATATTTGCCCTTTTGGTGGGGAAGGGGGGGGAGAAGTTTGTGCTGAACCTGTCAGCTAGGATGTTGGCAATGTCTGTGGGTTTGGTGTATTTTTTGTCATTTTGGACTAATTCTGAGCGTATCTGGGAATTCCCACCCAGGTTCCTAACATAACTAAAGAAAGCCTTGTGATTATCCTTAGTGTCCTGTGCAATTTTTCTTTCGAAGCTGGCCTTAGACGATTTTATGAGTGCCTGTAGTTTTTTTCTAATACTGATCAGAGATGCCTTCCCTTTACGGGATTTTGCTCTATCATGTAGTAGATTCCTCCTTCTATTGTGTAGTTTGTTTATGGCTGGGGTCCACCAGACAGGACGCCTGCCTTTGGAGGAGTGGGTGTTGGTTTTGTTTGGGATTGCATGATCCATGCATTCCTGAAGGTGTTCATAGAATGCGTTTATAAAGGATTCTGCGGTCTGGGCCGTATTTTCCACAGGCACGGGGGCTTTGAAGGATTCCACCTCGGTTTTGAGGAGTGTGAAATTTGCTTTAGAGAAGTTTTTCACTGTGGTTTTCTGGGCAGGGGCTGGGGTTGGGATGTGAATATCTAGTGAGATTAGTTTATGGTCTGATCTTACCAGTGAGGGATACACTTCTGGTCTGGAGCATAGAGCCCCCATGTTAGTGATGATCAGGTCCAGTATGTTTTCCCCTCTTGTGGGAGTGGTAACAAGTTGTTCCATAGCATTTGAGTTATAAATTCTAGGAACCTTTGGGCTAGGGTGTTGGAGCTAGAGTAATGCTCCCAGTCTATGTTTGGGTAGTTGAAGTCGCCCAATATAATGGTGTTTGGAAAGACCTTCATATTTTCCAGTGTTCTCAGGAAGGCCGAGTGGGGTTCCTGGGTTTGGGAGGGTGGTCTGTAGCAGGCTATAAACTGGAAGGCAGTTTTACCCACTGTTAGTTGCACATGGATAGTCTCTGATGCTTCGTGCTGTGCCACCAACCTGGAGGTGTGGGTTTCTTTGATGAATATTGATACTCCCCCTCCTTTTGTGGTTCGTTCCAAGTTTTGGGGCCAAAAAACATGGTATGAGGTATAACTTGGTAGTGCTGGGGTGCTCTCAGGAGCCTTGAACCAGGTTTCTGTTACTGCACAGATATTGATGTTTTCCATGCTAAGGAGAGTTTTGAGTGCATGCATCTTGAGGTTTAGACTTCTGGCATTGAGTAGCATTACTCTTAGTTTCTTATCCCTTGTGATACCTATGGAGGTGGGTTTGTCTTTTGAGCCTTGCCTAAAAAAGGCACTATGGGGGTGGCAAGAGCCTTTGCCAATATCCGATAGCCCAGGGGTGACAGGTGCAAGCCGTCCCTAGCGAAGCATTGTGGCTTGTCGAGCATGTCATCCCAGGCTGACAGGCATTAGATCCCCTTTGAATGACACCAGTACTTAAGCCAATTGTTGAAATTGATCATCTTGTCTTCATATTGTGGCATCATTCTTGGTGAGGGTAAGATGCTACTCAAGGTCAGGGTCATACCGGCCTGGGCTACATGCTCAGAGAGCTCCTCTATGTCTCTTTTCATGTAGTCCAGGGAGGTACGTCTCAGGTCATTCACACCAGCATGGACAATGACTGAGTCATATTTGTACTTGCCTTGGAGTGACCTGAGTGCTTGTGTTTTGTGGCGGATCCTAGCGACCAACAGGCAGCTCACCGTGACCTTCTCCTTGTTCAGCCTGGTGAACGGGACGTCAGTGTGCCTGACGATAGAGTCACCTATTACAAGTGTATCAGGTGTGTTGTTTAGCCTTAAGGGCTGTAACTGTTCGGCACACTGGCTTTGTGAGCTATGTGTTGCATGTGTTTTGTTTTGGGGTAGCGGTTGCTTGGGTGTCTGCTTTGGAGGTCTCTGTTGCTTAGGCAGATTTTTATTTAGAGCCTTCGAGTATGTTTTTGTGTGTTT
Source organism: Protopterus annectens (assembly GCF_019279795.1). Lineage (NCBI taxonomy): Eukaryota > Metazoa > Chordata > Ceratodontiformes > Protopteridae > Protopterus > Protopterus annectens. Next base: position 45,236,138 of record NC_056750.1, read on the forward strand.
ATGTGTTTGGTTTGCTGTCGTGGTAGGTCTATGTGAGACTGGAATTGTAGTGAGTGTGGTTTCCATCTCCTCCTGACTGGTTACGCCAGTACTGAGTTGAGAGAGCTTAGCCTCCAGTTTGGCTATATGGTTGCATCTCTCACATGTGTTGGAATTTGTTGGTAGGAGGAGAGGGTTGTCTGTGTATATGAGGCAGTTGTAACATTGCCTCAAGATTCCCAGATTCACCAGCTGGACCAGAGAGGAGATTGACAACTGACCTCTGGACATGCTAGAATAGTATTGGGAATTCCTTTATAATTGAATAAAAGGGCCAATGGGGAACAAGGTACTCAAGGGGAGTTTGTGAGGGTGTAGTGCTTTTAATTTTTTAGTGCTGACTTATATAATTGCTTTAGTGAGCAAGTGCCAGGATTTAGAGTAGGAATAGGGTGTTTATTATGAGAACTAGATCAGTTCTAAGGGAAAAAGTGAAGAGCAGACTTTGTGGAGCTGAGAATGGTTTAAACCCAATTAAGCGGCGCTGCCCGATGCTGCGCTATGCACAAAATCACGCAAAGCTGCGCTAAAGCGGGTTTTATACAGGGGGACCTGAAAGAGCTAGAAATTGGCCCAAAACGGCCAATAGACTACCAGATTCTTGTGCTGGGAACACTCCTCCAGGGATAGATAGGCTGCTCTGAGCTCCCCACTGCCACTGGTGAACAAAGAAGCCTCCCTTTATTCAAGAAAGGAAATGGGCAACACAGGAACTTTCCAAAAGTCCAGAATACAGCAAAGCCTGTATTTGGACTACTCTAGATCAGAAAAGACTGGAAACAAGGATATTTTTTTTTCTTTTTTGCAACAAACAGCAGGAAAATGCAATAAATATGTAACACAGGCTAGCACACTTGAGTGTGTAGCCTCAACAGGCAAATGCAACAAACAGGACAAACTTTAAAACTGCAGGTGCAAAAACAACTTTAAACAGTTTAAAACAGTTAAAGAATGCAGAAATACTTGCAGTTTAGCTAGATCGGACAGTCGCCCAGGCAGTAGCAGGAAAAAAAACACTTTATCAGGTTAGCAGTCACTCTTTTAGCCTCTCTGTTGCTAGCACCACTCTGCAGGACCACCAGGAGCTTGGCTGAGTAGTAACAAGCGCAAAAACCGTGCCAAAGTGGGTTTTATACAGGGGAACTTGAAAGAGCTAGAAATTGGCCCAAAATGGCCAATAGACTACCAGATTCTTGTGCTGGGAACACTCCTCCAGGGATAGATAGGCTGCTCTAAGCTCCCCACTGCCACTGATGAACAAAGAAGCCTCCCTTTATCCAAGAAAGGAAATGGGCAACACAGGAACTTTCCAAAAGTCCAGAATACAGCAAAGCCTGTATTTGGACTACTCTAGGTCAGAGAGGCCAAAAGAGCGACTGCTAACCTGATAAAAGTGTTTTTTTCCTGCTACTACCTGGGCGACTGTCCAATCTAGCTAAACTGCAAGTATTTCTGCTTCTTGAACTGTTTTAAACTGGGAAAGAAGGATATTTTTTTTTTCTTTTTTGCAACAAACAGTAGGAAAATGCAATAAATATGTAACACAGGCTAGCACACTTGAGTGTGCAGCCTCAACAGGTAAATGCAACAAACAGGACAAACTTTAAAAGTGCAGGTGCAAAAACAATTTTAAACAGTTTAAAATAGTTCAAGAAGCAGAAATACTTGCAGTTTAGCTAGATTGGACAGTCGCCCAGGTAGTAGCAGGAAAAAAACACTTTTATCAGGTTAGCAGTCGCTCTTTTGGCCTCTCTGCTGCTAGCACCACTCTGCAGGACCACGAGGAGCTTGGCTGAGTAGTAACAAGCGCAAAAAATGCGCCAAAGCGGGTTTTATACAGGGGGACTTAAAAGAGCTAGAAAATGGCCCAAAACGGCCAATAGACTACCAGATTCTTGTGCTGGGAACACTCCTCCAGGGATAGATAGGCTGCTCTAAGCTCTCCACTCCCACTGATGAACAAAGAAGCCGCCCTTTATCCAAGAAAGGAAATGGGCAACACAGGAACTTTCCAAAAGTCCAGAATACAGCAACGCCTGTATTTGGACTACTCTAGGTCAGGAAAGGCGGGATGCAAGCTGGGGTGCAAGCTGTCTGAGGTGCTATCTGGGGTGCAAGCTGTCTGAGTGTAGATATCTTATAGTTTGAACTTCTTTTTTATGTGTATTAGTATTAAATCTACAATTGCAAAAGTCAAATTGATATCTAAGTATTTAATATTAGTATCAGAATATTTCATATCAAATATCAAGAAATCAGTTGTATGTTGTATCTTATCCTCAAATATATGTAGGAATTTATATCACCAGTCCACACCAGAAAAACACAGTCAACAAAATTACAGAACACAATATGTTCATCCAAGAAAGAAGTGTTATCAAATGTATAAGTTTCTTTCCGGTTGGATAGTACTGGGTTTGTGTATGTGTTAGCTAATGGTGTGCTCATCGCTACCCCCAATAGCTAATGAAAATAATCATCATTGACATAAACATATTACTGTCCAATACAATCTCAAGCATGGAACAAATTATTTCATTCTTTTTTTCCAAAAAAGTTACTGTGTATACATAACCATTCTCTAATAGACTGGATTCCGTAATCATTTGGTATGACAGTAAACAAAGATTTAATGTCTAATGTAACTAGAAATAAATCATTATTTTTATTATTTCTAACCCAGTTAAACAATGAGCTCATAAAATCATTGGTGTCTTTTAAATAGCTTTTACTGTACTGTAACAAAGTACAGAATTGTGTTTCTAAGTACCTGGAAATAGCGGTGGTTGCCCATCAATTGCCAGAAACTATAGGTCTCATTGGGGGCTTTGTTTCATTTTTATGAACTTTGGAAAACCCTTAAATAACTGGTATAACAAGATGGGAAACATACATATAATTGTACATATCTAAGGTGATATAATTATCAATTATGTATTCATACAGGAAAGTTTTAACCTAATGGATAATAGAAGTAACAGATGAGTTATCTACTACTTTAAATGTTCTAGAATGTAATAATATTCCGTTCATCCACTCACTACAATCTTTCCTATTCATTATTATTGTTTTTCCACCTTTATCTGCCTGGTTTATCACTATATCATCCAAACAACATAGTTTATGTAAAGCACATCTTTCTTCATCATTCAAATTAAAATATTTACTTCCTTTTTGTTGAAAGTGGGTAAGATACAAAGGTGATATATCTCTCCATCAAGAGATGGTACTTTAAATGATTCTTAACTAAATTGTGTATGTTTGTTAGGAATATAGACTTGAAACTGTTTTTTAAAAATGATTTCTGTATTGATAATAATGTTTTAAAAAGGGATAGCATGATGCATGAACAAGAGATATATGAACTTTACTTTCAAGAAAAAGTAAGCAAATATTTTAATTTGAATTCTGAAGAAAGATGTGCTTTAAATAAACTATGTAGTTTGGATGATGGAGTGATAAATCAGGCAGATAAAGGTGGCAAAACAATTATAACGTATAAGAAAGATTATATTGAGTGGACGAATAACTAGCAAATATAACATGCAGCCCCTATCATGAAATGTTCTAGACAGGAACACATACTGTTCTGACCAGTTGATACATCACTGAACTGCTTTTTTGCAATGGCCACATCATCAGATCTTTAAGAAACTATACAAACACCAGCATAATTAAAAGAGTAAAGGAGAAATGTGAAGGTGCTTCTGATCAATACTAGAAGCCTAAGCAAGAAACTCCACTCCCCACAAGCCCTCCTGACTAAGGAGAATGTTGAGATCCATGCAGCGACTGTCCCTAAAACTCCTCCTCACCCTGGAGAATGTTGATGTCTATGCAGTGACTGTCCCTACAAACCCTCCTTACCCTGGAGAATGTTAATCTGTGTGCAGTGACTGTCCCTGCAAGCCATCCACATCCTGGAAATGCTGACATCCGTGGAGTGGCAGTCTCTACAGGTTCTTCCTCACCCTGGAGAATTTGTTGTCTGTGCAGTGACTGTCCCTACAAGTCTCCTCATCCCGGTGAATGTTGATGTCTGTTCAGTGACTATCCCTGGAAGCTGTCCTCACCACAGAGAATGTTGATCTGTGAGTGGTGACTGCCCCTACAAACCCTCCTCACCCAGACAATGTTGAAATCTGTGCAGTGAGTGTGCCTAAAAGCCATCCTCACCTTGGAGAATGCTGATGTCTGTGCAGTGACTGTACTTACAAGCCCTTATCACCCTGGAGAATGTTAATGTCTGTGCAGTGACTGTCCCTACAAGCCTTCCTCACCCTGGAGAATGTTGATGTCTGTGCAGTGACTGTCCCTACAAGACCTCTTCACCCTGGAGTATGTTGATGCCTGTGCAGTGATTGTCCCTACATGTTGTTCTCACCCAGGAGTATGTTAATGTCTGTGCAGTGACTGTCCCTACAAGCCCTCCTCATCCTGGAGAAAGTTGATGTCTGTACAGTGACTGTCCCTATAAGCCCTCCTCACCCTGGAGAAAGTTGATGTCTGTGCAATGACTGTCCTTACAAGCCCTCCTCACCCTGGGGAATGTTGATGTCTGTGTAGTGACTGTCCCTAGAAGCCCTTCTTACCCTGGAGAATGTTGATGTTTATATAGAGACTGAGCCATGGCTTAAACTAATGGAGAGTACTCTGGCTGTGCAAGACTACCCACACATTTAGATCAGCCACTACATAGTCTGGGAAAAAGGTGGTTGTATCTCAAGTCTTCATCCAGACAAGACTCACATCAAGGCTGGTCAAGCAGCAGAATCCATTAACCGTCTTTTGTATCTATCTCACCATTAGTAAAGTCCATTACCACATTCAAGCTAACTATGTATCACCAAATATGATCCGAGATAACCATAACACTTATTTATAGGAACTCCGTTTACTCATCATTAAACCTAATACCACTTTCCTGGATTACTTTAACTACCCAACTATAGACTGGGAGACCTACTCCACCACTAGTACACAAGCACAAAGATTCTAGGACTTTGTCAATACACATTCTCTGAAATAACTAAGCAGAGTACCCACTAGAGGGAACAACATCCTGGACCTTGTCCATGCTAGTATAGGGGAATCATGCTCCATCCCTTGCATATCACCATCACTTTATAGGTCAGACCATAAAGCTGGTTCCCTCAAAATAAAAGTGAAACCTGGGACCCCAGATGTCCCTGGTTCCTTTAGAAAATTTTCCAAGGTAAGACTTTCAACTTCTAAGTGACACCCTGGCAAGTTTTAAATCCCCTCCCAACTCAGTAAATCCCACTGACTTCAGAAATGTACACTCCTATCCTATACTAGCATGTCAACTTCTACAGTGAGCAGCTCTACCCTGTAAGATCAAGTGCAGGACAAACCCCCAAACATACCTTCTTAGTGGGATCACAGTATAAATAACCTTTATAACAAAAAAAAAATTTTGGCCCTAAATAAGAACAGTAACACCCAGCATACTAGGGACCTCCTCATTAAAATAACTTACTTTTACTTAACATTAGTTTACCAGGAAAGTCCAACTGGGACAGAGCTCATTTTCAGCAGAGACCCAGGAAGAAATGTTCCAGACCCATGTTGTTGGAATGGGGAAGAAATTGGAGCACGTGCAGAAAACCCACACAAATGCAGGGAGGACATGCACACTCCACACAGAAAGCACCTCAGCTGAGAATCAAACCAGAGAGCTTCTTGTTGTGTGGTGGCAAAGCTAACCACTGCACCACTGTACATCAGCAACTTAAGTAAAACCTCCAAAGCTAAGTTTGAGGCAAAAATTGCTACTGACGCAAAGGATAACAACAAGGTCTTCCTTAGCTGTGTTTTCAGTCTCATTGTCTCTACACAATGCATTTAATTGATTATGAATGACACCACTTACACTGAAGCTGAAGATATAGCCAACTTGCTGGCTGATAAATTCAGTTCCAACTTTGCACCTCTGTTATCACCTATTATCTTACAAGAAATACCAAAAACTGAAACACCTCCATCTATTTTGCAGGATCAAGTCCTGAAAGCTCTATCTAATGCCAAAAATAGTATATCAATGGGTCCAGAAAATACTCCAGAATATATCTTGAATAACATGAAGAATGACCTGTCTGTGCCCCTAATGACATTTTTCAACCTCAGCCTCCACACAGGCCGAGACAGTGGAGGACACAGCGACAGTCATACTACTGCACAAGGGAGGGCCTTAAACTGACCTGGGTAAATACCTACCTATAACTCTGACCAGCCTTGTATGTGAAGCCATGAAAAGATGTAGCACAGAATTAATCAATAAGGACATGCAAAACCTTCAAACACTGGTTCCATCTCAGTCTAGTTTGGTCAAAGACAAGTCATGCTTACTTAATGTTATGCACTTCTTCAATAAAGTCCTCAAAGCAATGGATGAAGGTAAGATGGTGCACACCACCTGTCTAGATCTGACTAAAGCTTTTGACACAGTCATCCAGTCAGGCATAGTGGAGAATCTCACCAAACTATGAATAAATCCCTATGTTACCCATTAGGTTGCCAGCTGGCTTGCAGATAGGACACAGGAAATCAACATAGGAGATGCTACTGCCACAAAAAGACCGGTCATGAGTGGAGTCCCACAGGGCTCAGAGCTGGAAAATCTCCTGTTTGGCATATATGTCTCAAAAGTAGAGGCAAACACCACAGGTCTCTGGCTGTCCAAGTTTGTGAATGATACAAGTTAAAAGTAATCATCAGATCCTCAAATGACTCAGCCATCCTACAGGAAGGCCTGTCCAAAACAAATAGTTAAACCCCATGCCTCGCCAGTACAGTATGCCCGGCCAAACCAATATTAAAGAAAACACAAGAGGCCAGCATATGCAGCTATAAACTATTTCATGAAAAATAGCTATAATCCAGGCATGAAATGCCACTAAATACATGTAATCCTGTTCAAACCGGTTTCGGCTTTACAGCCTTCCTCAGTGAAAAAGCATTTCATATCCACAAAGAACTCATGAATATTTATACATACCATCAACCAATAGGAAAAATGGTATAGTCCAACCCTAAGGCTGGTGTTTCAGTCCTATTACTATATGGTAAATATGCATAAATCTCATCATCAAAGTAATGGATATCACCATGTAACTTGTACATAAAACATAAAACAAAGATATAAATATATATGACATACATAAGTAGTAACAAAAAATAATAAAAAATACAAAATAAACCTGTGAATATTGTACTGTACTGTGAATATGTTGTGACAAACCATAAAGTCCCCAGTAACATAAAACTACATATAATATAATATTAAGAAGTAATACACAAAAACAGGAATACAATACATAAAATTAATCTACAAAATAAACTGTTATAATCCTTTATAGATCACAGATCTGCTGTGAGCAACACAAAATCCTGATTAGTGTAATAAATGTGATAAATATGTATCCTAATCTTGATGTACTATATATCTTCTAAGTGATATGTATGAATACAAGAACTATTCCTGACTTCCACTAGTTGAACACACAATTATTCTACTAACTTGGAATATGATCCCATTTGACAATAAACACCTATACTGGCAATAATATGTTATAAACTAAGAGGATTAAGTGATATATAGCTGGACAATGTAGCCTGTAATAATATAAAAGTGCATAGCATAAGCTATCAATATCTTAGGATTCATAGTTCATAAACCAATATGATCCCCACTCTATAGGCTAATTCCAGTATTTACAATCAATCTAAATTATAAATGGTCATTAAGGCCAGGGGGAAAGAGAGCCCCAAGGTGAATAATCCAGTATTTCTCTTTGTGGTTCAAAATACTATGCCACCCCTGTTGGTTACTCCTGTCTCCAGTGATTTTATCTATAATCATGAACATAAATTTGGCATTATGATGTTTAAGAGTGTGTCGATACAGAGCATTGGTCTCTTTCTTGTTTCTGATGTCACTTCTATGTTCCCCCATCCTAACTCTAAGTGAGCATGATGTTTGCCCAATATAAAATGCTGAGCATTGGCATGTTGCCAAATATATGACCCAACTGCTACTGCAATTGCCAAAAACTCTAAGGTCATAGACTTTACTTGTATTGGCACTAGTAAATTGTTTTAATTTACTTACTTGATTACAAGATGCACAATGGCCACATGGAAAAGTGCCCAAAAGTTGGTCTCCAGAGATAGTCATCTGTTTGTAGATAGCGCCCCCACTTTCTTTGTGTTTATAATGTGAGAACAAGGCTCCTAGGGTTTTGCTTCATTTGTAAGAAAACTGGCATTTTGGGCCCAGAAGATTTCGAAGATGATCATTAGCTAGTAGTATGTTCCAATTGGCATCAAGAATGCTTCTAATAACATTGTGGTTTCTACCATATGTGGTGACAAACCTTAATGAAGATTCCTGTTCTGTCGATTGGCATTTCTTATATTCAAGTAAGGTATTTCTGTCCTGCTTATCTGACCATATGCTGTCTGACATAATATCAAATTGGTGATATCCCCTTTCCAAAAATCTGTTTTGGAGATCCAATTTGGCTTCCTCAAAATCCCTCTTGGAAGAACTGATACGTTTAATACTAAGAAATTGGGATTTAGGTATATTGCGGATGGTGTGGTGCGGATGCATACTGGATGCATGAAGTATAGTGTTGTATTGTGGGTATTTCCTATAGGTTTTAGTACTCAATGTATGATCATTATTCTTATAGACTGTTACATCCAAGAAGTCAATGGTGTTGGAGTTATATGTTATGGTAAATTGTATATTCCAAATATTACCATTGAGATATTTCACAAATTCCTTCAAATATATAGGATCAGCACGCCACACCATCCAACAATCATCTAGGTATCTACGCCATATATCGATTTCCACCATATATATGTTATGGAGTGGATTATATATCAAACATTCTTCAAAGTATGAGTTCTTTGTGGATATGATATGTTTTTTCACTGAGGAAGGCTGTAAAGCCGAAACCGGTTTGAACAGGATTACATGTATTTAGTGGCATTTCATGCCTGGATTATAGCTATTTTTCATTAAATAGTTTATAGCTGCATATGCTGGCCTCTTGTGTTTTCTGTCCAAAACAAATAACTGCTGCCAGAGTCATGGACTAAAACTAAATGCCAAAAAGTGCATTATAATATCCTTTGGGAAATCAACTTCCACAGGAAACTACCACAGTGAAAATATGCCCATGAGAGTTGACTCTTGTATTTGGGAGATAGGAACATATGTGGACACTGACCTATCTTCTTATATTCAGTAGCTTATAAGCAGAGGGATAGTTTGTAGATCTAAAGATGTAATTGTTCCCTTCTATTCTGCCCTCATTAGGTCAATCATTGAATATAATGTCCCCTTTGGCATGCATCTGGTGAAGCACATGCAACAACTTAAAAGACCCTCAGAGTTTTTTTTCACAAAGAGAATACAAGGCCTAAAACACTCGTCCTGTATGGGATGCCTTAAAGCATTGTTGCTATACTCCGTCTCTTACAGACTGCTGAGTGGGGACCTGTGCCTAGCATATAAAGCATCCTCTGACACAATGAACCTATTGCACATCTACATGTAAAGTGGTACCAGAAATACTCAATCCAGGGACCTGATCCCTGTCTGCAACTTAAACTGAACACTATGGAGGGACAGGTGCACTTCTCAGGAGATACCGCTTCTGTGGAACAGATTTCCCTCCATGTAAAATAAAGCTCATATTTATCACTATTCAAATGCAACTTGGATCTATGGATGGGCAATAGCAAATGTATCCTAGGGCTGCCCCCTGTACTATTAATGGACACGGGGCAGCACATAAATCTCTCTGTCCCCCAGTAGGGTCCCCTATAAATTCTGTATGGCATGACCTTAGAAACAATCGCTATCTTATGGGTAGTATATAAATATAGATGTGATTAAAGGACAGGGTATATTTTAATACCAAATGGATTTAATGGCTAGGCTTAAAATGGCCCACCAGAGCAGATAGCCTAATAGTCACCTATGAACCTGTAAAATACTTTTTATTTACATTAAGCTTATTCCATAACTAAGCTCTGCAGGTTTTGTGATGTGATCCAAATGTAAAAGTTTCTGATAGTGTGGTGCAAGAAAATTAGGCCCTGACAGCACAGACCAAATAAGCAAATTAGTATGACAGTTTTTTTCCTTCAATAATAAGACACCACTTTATCTGTAACATCTGTCACAGGGTTCAAAAGGATATAAAATGTGATGAAGCCTATGTTAAAGGTTAAGTACATTTTCTAGTACTCTCATTTAGAAGTTTAGTAAAATTACCTATCCAAAGAAATAAAAAAAAACTCTGAATAAGTAATCATTTGTAACATTTTGCTACACCTGGATTACATATGCAAAAAGACATGCTGGATTCACAGGTATGTTGTCTTGTATGCAAGCCTGCACAGTGGGAGTTTGCCCAGTTCACAAAGCCTTCTACTGCCCAAATGTGCAGCTCCGTGCTAATGAGTAGTGACAGCTTCCACACCATATTTAAATGCAGTTGTCTGGGGATGGGACTACAAGAGGGTTGCCACCTTTTCACATGCTCAAAGTGGGACGTTTCTTATTGAAACATAAGATTTTGGAAAGCAAAGTGTACCGGTAACTAACACAGAAGACATGGTTTCACTAGATTACCAAAATAATGTCTCAGTGTTATAGATCTTGCATTGTTCTGAGGTAATGAGGTCCCATAAGTAGCCTGTTGTGTTGCTCACTTAGGATAGTTGCATAGTACAGAACAGAAGAAAATGAGCCACTTTTGTGATTTTAAGTATTTTCTTCTGATTTTTTGTTGTTTTACTGCTTTTCCGCCTACTTTTTGGCATTTTCCGGCTTGCTAAAGTTTATATCTGTGACAGCAACAGTACTTGGAACACATCTAGAGCCTGTTTACTGCATTTACTGTGTTGCACTTAATTTAAAATTGTTTTTTTTTCTCTCTAAAAACTGCATTTTTACCTGATTTTGGCCTAGCACTCGTGTGGGGTCATTTATTGCACTGTTGTGATTATTTTGCTGCTCGTGTATCTCTGCTACCTTTAAACTACAACAAAAAGAAAAAAAAAACAAAAAAATCTTGCTTTTTTCCCGCTTTCTGAAAGTTAAGAAAGTTCAGTTACAGATTTCCTGTTCTGAACTGTTTGGAAGTTTCTAGAAGGCCAGTGCTTGCTTGGGCTAAAGGGAAGTCTCTGTGTTCACCAGTGGGAGTGGTTAACACTGAACAGCCTGCCTGTCCCTGGAGGAGTGGTTACTACCTAGAAGCTGTAGTTTTATTGGCCATTTTGGGTCAAGTCTAAACTCCTTGATCTCTCTCTCTTAAAACCCTACAACTCTCTTTTTGCGCAGTTTTGCGCACTGAGCAGCATCAGGCAGCGCCGCCTAAACAGGTTTAAACTATTCTAGGCTCCACAAAGTCTGCTCTTCATTTTTTCCGTTAGAACTGTTCAAACTCTCAAAGTAATCACTCTATTCTCTTTCTAAAGCCCTGCACTTGCTCAGCTCTTATAAGGAAACACTAACTAAATAAAGCACTACACCCTCCTTGATTTCTCATAAGTATTAGGCTCCTGATTGGTCCTTCCTGATCAAGTGAAAAATCAGTTCCCTTCCCTAATCTGATCTGTAAAAAACCAGTTCCCTATACTAATCTGGCATGTCCAAGGGTCAGTTTCAAGGTTACCACTCGCCTTTCTCAGGGAGGCGACATAGACACAGGGGATATTTCCAAAGGCCTGACTCTGGCTACCGACACTATCAGTGCCGGTTTGTGTTCTTCTGGGGAGCAGTCCAGGATTGAAGCGGGAGCTTCCTCCTTGCTGGCAGAGGAGGATGTCATGTCGACCGTTGTACAAGTCATGGAAGAGGTGGATACAGGGACTGGAGCACGTCCCAAGGTATCACAGGGACAAAAGCATTTTTTGGAACTTTTACCGGCGCCTGTCAAGAAGAGAGGGGTCGGAAAAAGATCACAAAGCGACGACAGAGAGGCAGGGAAAAGGAGGAGCACCCTCCAGTGACTCCTGGCCTCTCTCATGATATTGTTTACAATCTATCTTCACATTCTTTAACCACTGATGAACTGTTCGTTTTGAACAAGGGACTAACTTTTGTGCCTAGCAACAATTGTACGCATAATGAGGTAATTATGGACATTATGTTGTTCTGTAGAAATTTAATGTTGAAAAGTATGTTTGGGAATGACACATTTGATTGTAACATGCCCAGGAAGGCAAGTGGATTCATACCACAGCTTTCACCCACCTTACACCTTTTTTTGAGTGCTTGTGAGAAGGATATGGCCAAATATTATACTGAAGGTCTTTTTTCTAAATATTACAACTTAACTACAGAGCAGGCCAAAGCTTTGAAAGAATTAGCCAACAATGATTCCATAATAATAAAAAAGGCGGATAAGGGGGGAGCAATCGTTATAATGGATGCTGTATGGTATAATGATAAGATAAAACATTTGTTACAGGATGATATAGCCTATTTGGAGATTAATCCGGTATCTGTGAAGCATATTGTTGATAAAGTGCACATGAAGTTAATTACCCTGAAGAACAACTTGAGCATTACAGAAGACACATATCGGTTTTTACTGATTGAAAAACCAATGATTCCAATATTCAAGGCCTTACCTAAACTACATAAGTGTCTAAATGACCCACCCCTTAGGCCGATTGTTTCAGGCAGGGGGTGGGTAACTGAAAATGTGTCCATATGGGTGGATTTTCTATTAAAACCATATATTAAACAAATGAAAAACATCCTGATAGACACAGGACATTTTTTACAGATTTTGGGGAATGTCACTAAACCTGCTAGTGTTGATAAAGTTCTTATGGTCACATTGGACATCAACAGCCTTTTTACGGTGATCAACAATGATTATGGTATTACTTCAGTAATTGAACTTTTAACCAATTTAGGAGTCACTAAGAAAAAAACAGAACTCATCAAAGATTTGTTAACATTAGTGTTGGACAATAATGTTTTTTTAGGGGCTGG